>NC_081559.1:35341660-35641660 GCF_022355385.1 Mustela nigripes | reverse complement strand
TCTTCTTCTTCTTCCTTCTTTTCTGCAGTCTGGTTTCTCTTTTTCCCCTGGCATAGCTCATGAATTTATAGGACCTGGAGAGAACGCTAATTGCCCTCCTGGTACCCTCTGTCTTCTATCCCCCTACCCCATTTTAACTGGACACAAATCACTTGAAGTAAATATTACTTAATCCCCAGACTCCCTTGCAGCCAATGTTGTCCCATGGCTGCATTCTAGCCAACCAGGAGCTCTTTAAAAGGGAGAAGGTGGGCCTTTCTCTTCCTTTATCCGTCTGAGTGGAGAATAGATATGACATTTAGAGAACTGGCCACCATAGTTTGAGCTTGAGAATGAAGGGATCAAAGAGATGGTGGCTCCATAAGCTGGAAAGATCTCTGAGGAAGTGAAGCTATCTTTAAGGCTCTGGAGTGCCTACTTTCAGACTTCTTGAGAAGAACGAATTTGTATCTCACTGAAGCCATTGTTATTCTGAGTTTCTTTTTACATGCAACTAAAGGCTAATCCTAACTGATAACCATGTCCTCCCTTTTCATGCATAGCAGAGAATAACTAGTATCTTTTTAAATTCTAAACTCCTGGGAGAGATTGGAAGAGCTAAGCTTCTATATCTACTGGTATTGCTATCAGCAATGACCAGGGGAGCAATTCCACAGCACAAATGAGATACAGAGGGTCTACTCATGTAAGTTGTGGGGATTGTTTTTACAGAAGGAAGCATGTCGGTCAGAAAGGTTGACCCAGACCTTAAATTTGTCTGTTCTGCTCCTTCTCTTCATTTGTAAACAGGTTCCCTTTTCTGCTTTATCCCTGTCTTTCCCTTCATAATACAGACTATGGTTCTACATTTTAACAGTTTTTCAGTTACTTACTTTTAGCCACAAGTGTAAAGAGTACCAAACCCAAGCAGAAGTAAATTTTGTTATGGCTGCTAGCAAAGCATGCTATTTAGTTTTGGTCTTAGGGTCTTGTAGTCAGGTGGAGTCTAACAAATTCAGGTCCCTATGAGTAAACTTGTACCTAAACAGTTCTTTAATTCAGCTCCTTGTGAAGATGGGAAAGGATTTAAAATCGCAAAGTCCACATCTGAAAATAAGTAACTGCCTTTCCCATGCAGTCATCTCAGTAATAAATATATAATTTACTTATATATTATTATAATTCTATAGTCATATAATTTGTATAATTCAAGGGGGTGGTAGTTTTGTTGTTGTTGTTGCTTTGTTTTGTTTTGTTCTAAGAAGGCTCCAAGCCTGGCACAGAGCCCAGTGTGGGGCTTGAGCTTATGACTCTTTGAGATCAAGACTTGAACTGATATCAGGAGTCAAACGTTAACCAACTGAGCCACCCAGGTGCCCCAAGTAATCATTAATTTTTATAAAATAAATATGAAATTATTCTAGATAGCTCAAGCTTGCAGAAGTATACAAATCATATGATGGAAGTACCCCCCCTTTCACTCAGCGCCACTGTAGTGTGATCTTCCATCCGGCGTTCCTTCCATCATTATCCGTGATGTGCTATGGTGATGGGTGCAGTATTCTTTTCTTAACTTAATTTTATAATTTTTAATTTTTATTTCTGATGGTTGGAGTAGTCTTAATTTGTTTGGAACTGGAAACCAGAACTGATGTTTCAGGGTTGGCCAGTGGAACCCACACAGTGTGCCCTCCTGCTTCTACAGGTTGGCGTGCTCTTCTCCAAGACCATGACACCTGAGCTTATGGGTTGTATTGACCCCACTTCTGCATTCACGCATCCTTCCATTCGTCATTCCCAACAGCATCTGTTGAAACCATGCCCTGGGCTGCACAGCCGATTACTCAGCAGCAGGAGGAAGGCAAGGTAGGTATTAGAGCTGCATAATGTTTGACTCTCTTCCAGACACATATCAGTTTGTATTTCATCATGCACTTGAACCCAAGCATAACCGAGTGACCATTTGGCTAAGAAAGTGTGAAAAGACGTGATGTGGCTCTTCTGGACAAAAAAAAATGTTAAGACTCACCACATCTTTTTACTCTGACTCCACAACTGTGAAAGCTGGGATAGATTTGCGCCCCTGAATCTCTCAGTAACAATGGTGAGCAGAGCCCTCTATGATGGCCAATTAGTATGAGTGAGAACTTTGGTATTTAAAAGGCTATCCCAAAGGGGTGGAACTTTTCTTGAGGCACTCACAAAGTAGTAGGAAGACAACATGAAGCCCCAGACCAGAAAAGTACTGTGCATAACCAAGTAAGTGCTCAAGGTTCGAAGAAAATAAGACATGATGATCTGTGCCTCCATCTTTCTCATATTCCTGTTTCATTCTGGTTTCCATACTTGAACACTGCTGGTCTTCAGTGTTAACAGAAACTCCCACCAGCCTTAGATGGGCCACTTCTAACTGGATTTGTCTATAAGACTGGAATAATATGACTTCAGATTTTTTAAAAATTTTGTGTATGTGAGCATACAGGAAAACATACTTTATATAAAATGGATATTCTTGTTTTTAGAAGGCATACTAGTAAAAGGTATTAAGGAAACATATCTTAAGACCATCCTTTTTCTTCTTTGCTTTTTTTTTTTTTTTTTTTTTTTGGTTTTCATCTCTTTATTTTCTTGCATAAATGTATCTAACAGATACTAGAGATTTTTTTCCCACCTTCCATCCCCTATGGAGCTGTGAAGAGTGACCTTTATCTGCATTATTAAGTGGGTGACAAGGGCAAGTTTGACCATGTGTTCCTGCATCAGTTCCCATCTGATGAGAAATTGAGATGTACCAACAACAACAATTACACAAATGATGTTATGATCAGGCTTACATACATGAAAGTGTGACGGAGATGCTGAGGACAATAATTGACGGCAGTGTGATAACCAGAGGTGGTGGTCTGTGGTCTCCTCTTGATAGGCTGCACTGGCAGCCAGAGATGGTGCTCTGTGGCCTCCTCTTGATAGGCTGCACTGGCAGGAACCTGAAATTGTTATTGGACATGAACACACTTCTTCGACAACATCAAAAATTGGCTCTCTTACTGATGTCAGTCAACCCAAGGGTCCAGAAGGCTTACACATATTTTATTATCTTGCCCAGGACCTGAAGTGTTTTGTCTTCAGTCTTACTGGATTACACTTCTGGATTAAGCCACTGTAGATTGAATATTGGGGTGGACATGTTGGGAGGGTGGGAGTAGCTGTTTTTAGTAACCATTATCAGGAAATTTTTGTGTATTATCAAGGAAACATTTTTTGTGTAAACTATAAATGGTTATCGTTAATAAATATTTAACAGACTACAAAAAAAAAAAAAGAAAGAAAGAAAGAAAGAAAGAAAGAAAGAAAGAAAGAAAGAAAGAAAGAAAGAAGGAAAGAAAGAAACCCAACTTACTTCCTCTACCAGTTCTCATAATAATGCCCTGCCCTCCTGGATGGACTCTGAACTTTATACAGTTATTTTTCATAAGTTCTAAACTTTAACTAGAAGGCTCAGGGTAAAAGGCAAGACAGTGCCACACCAGCAGCCACACTGACAGGATTTCTCATTGAACCAGGGGGTGACCATGACCTGTTGTGAGGGATGGACATCCTGCAATGGATTCAGCTTATTGTTTCTACTTATATTGGGAATAGTTCTCAATGCAATTCCTCTCATTTTAAACTTTGTGGATGAAGGCAAAGTTTTTCACAACCCCATCTCTTGCTTTGAGTGGTGGTTCCCAGGGATTATAGGAGCAGGTGTGATGGTGAGTAACATTTATTTGGCTTGATTTGGAGAAAAGGCTGCCTATTTTACCAAACTCCCAAACACCATCTTTCAGCTTGATGGTGGGCTATGCCTTGGCTGAGGATATCGTCAGGAGCAGTGGAATGGTATTAATGGTATTAATTCACTGGCATCAGTGAAGAATGAAAATTTAAGTAAATTTAAATAAATGGTGGTATGGACTAGAGAGTTTGGGCAACAAAATTAATAATTTGATAAAAGTTTGTTGGATTGCTATCTATCATATTTCTTCACATGTGTTATGCCATTCTTCTAAGCTTTATAGTTAGTGTTCAAGATGTTTTGAATCCTTCCCCTCAGCTTTCCTTTGCCAATACTAGTCTCAAAGTATTCACAGGAATACGGGAGTGGGAAGTGCTACCCAAGGGAGTCTGATTAATGTCAGAGAAATGAACTTTTGTGTGGATGTGTGTGTGTGTGTGTTTCAGTGATGATGAGTCACTGCTGCTGGTCTTATCCCCGACTTCTGTGGAAGTGCTCTTGGGTCATTACGTGTTAAACTTTAGATAAAAATTTATCTTTGGCTGGCACACTGGAGTGGAGACCACTCTGGCACCAAAAGGCCATTTTAGGAAGCATTCCCCCAAAGTCGATGGTTTCTTAACCTTTAACGTTGTGAGCAATCTATTCACCTTGCTTTAGGTAGAAGGGCTATTTCTTCAAACAACCCTGAGAGTTTCCTTCCAGGCTAAGAGGAAGTGAGCAACAGTGCTCAACCATGATGCAACTGCCAACATTTGTGTCTGCTTTCTGCCTTTCTAGAAGCTTCCTCTACTTAAGTAGCATGAGCTTCCATGCATCTTGCTTAGACCAGAAGCCAGGAGCAGCTGGCTAAGTCTAACCAATAATGGCAATTTTCATGAAGCTACTAGAAGTTCATCTAGCTAGAAGTTCATCATGGATTGTGTGAAAACAATCCATGTAGAATGACTCATGTCGCTTTAAGTATAAATTGGTTCTAGTATGAACCCCATCTCAGTTAAAAACAATGTCTTGCTAGCAATAACAGAGCATAAGGTGGCGATGGTACATACCTACATTCTATGTTTGTTTTTGTCAGTGGGAGGAGGGAAGGAAGATGAAGAGGTGAAGACACAGAGAAGGGCCCACAGAGAGTTCTGTTGAGTGCCAGCTACGGTTCACATTTTACACTATCTCATTTCATTTAATAATCTGGCTAAGCAGATACTATCATTTGTATTTTAACAGATCAGCAAGCAGAAGGTTAGGAATGTTAACAAGGCACATAGTAGGTGTGAAACTCAATTCCAGATTTATCTGATTCCAAGGCTCTGTTTTACCACCATAATCCTCAACGTCTGTCTCCTGTTGACAAAGGGGAAAGACAAAATCCATAACCTTCTCCATAAATTTAAGTGGCCACGAAACTGAAGCATAGGAAGGTGATATAAATCTGTGAAACACTTCCAGAAAATCTGGACTTCCTTGTTCTATGACTACATTTACTTTATGATCCTCAATAAATATTAATGAAGATCTGGAATCACATGAGGGATCTCTATTACACAGTATTGTAGAATGTCATCGAGGCAGTAAACAACTCCTTGAAAACTTCAATAGTTGTTTTATAGACTGAGCCTCAAACTCTAGACTAGGCTCACAAGCAAACTGGTAGGTGATAGAAGGTCTCAGAGTACAGGTACATTTTCATGATCCTTGACTATAAACAGAATATAGAAGAGTATCTTTTTCAAAGGGAATCATCCAAAATACTGAACTCTTCATATACTTGTAAACACAAAAAAAAGTTAATAAGGAAGCATTCACTGCTTGTGATAGCACTCTTGTCAGAGTTCTTGAAATTTTCTAAAATTGCTATGGCATTTTAAATGTTCTTCATAAACTGGCGATTTTGCAGTTGGTAGCTGATAATAACTATGGAATTCATTATTGATTACTTCATAAAATGCACAATCATTTTATGGTTTTATGATTCAGTGAAAAGAGAAGAGAACCTTTTCATCTTTTGAAACCATGACTAAGAGATGTTCCGTAATTATCTTCAATTACCAACTGTTACGTGGAAAAATCAATACATATTATTTTTTTTTCCCCAGGCACTAAAAAGAAAGACTTGAAATGTTTCCTCTAAAAAATATAAAGGTCATTTTATTATTATATGAGATTGGTTGAAAGTCTGAACTTAATCATGCTTATTCATTGAGTGTACTTCTTACATAATGATAATTTATCAATTATTAAAGTCTAAACATAGAACAAATTGTTGAATGTTAACCAAAATTAGAAGATATTATGTATGACAAGAATTTTCAAATTGTAGTTTTTATATTCACGATGAGCTATGGCTTTGTGTTTTACTGTCATGTTCAAGTACTTAGGAAAATCCCGAAAGTTTGCCTTCTATCAGTATTTTAATGATCTAAAAGCTTTCTTGTACTTCATTTGTAAAATCATATACTACCTTACTTTTAAAACTGGATAAAAGTATTGGTATGTATAAGAAAAAATAAAAAATATTTTTATAAAAATAAAAGTCTATCAAGATTTTTGATTTCACAAAAACTCATGCATTTAAATGTACTTAGGAATTGAAGAGAAAGAGTAGTTCATTACTCATTTTCACAGGATATTATCTGGAAAACTTATTATAACTTAGTTACATATGTACACACATACATATTGTACAATTCAGGGGTACCTGTTCAGTTGGTGGAAGGTGCAACTCTTTATCTCCAGGTTGTGGTTTCGAGTCCTGCATTGGTTATAGAGATGACTTTAAAAAAAATCACATTTTATTGTCCATCTTAGTTCCGAAACTTTGAATGGGCAAAATGGTTGAAATACAGTGAATTATCAAGTTACACATAAGAATGGAACAAAGATGTGTTAAGATGTCATGAAGTCAACTGGGTGAGGATACATATACCACAGGCCATTGTTACTTTATAAAACACGTTTGCAAAGGAAAAGAACTATGAAAGTAAATGTTCAGCATCTCTGAAATAAATTAATCTTTCAGAAAGTTAGAGTTTAATTTACATTGATAAGGAAAATGGAATGATTTATACATTTAAGCTGTAACTTAATGTTGTGTCAACTTTAATGGACTCATTACATTTCTAAATCAGGGGTTGGGAAACTTTTTCTATAAAGAGCCAGATAGTATTTGAAGCTTCGCGATCCAGTCTCTCTCATAACTATTCAGTTGTGCCATTGATGTGTGAAAGCAGCCACGTACAATATGTAAGTGAATGGGCATGGCTGTATTCTAATAAAACTTTGAAAAAAGATGGTGGCCAGTTTCTGTTCTGAATCATTTCTCCTTAAGTCCAGAAGACAGGATAGCTTGTGAGTACAACAAAAGAAGTTTAGTCCATGAATGCTGACACCTATTTGAGAGCTAAACGAATTTATTTTCCTTTTCTTCTGGGCTCTCAGGTATGCCTCAGAGTAGCTGGGCTGTCAGACATCCATGTGGCCCCTGAATTATAACAGTGTTGGTGTTCAGGGCAATATATAAGCAAAGCTTGAGAACAATACCGTGTTCTCCACAAGTGACATGGAGTCAGCCCATGGTTAGAGCGGGGTAAAGTCTGTCAGGGAGGCTGCCTTGTAAGGTGTAAATCTTAGACCTGGTCTAAAAGAACAAAGGAGTATGTGGGCTTGAAAAGAAGTATCAGGGAAAGAGCAGTAAGAGTTAGATGATGAGATGAGCCAGGTGGAGCTGCAGAAGGGGAAGGATAAGAATGAATAGACCGTATGAAGGAGGGGAGATCTATCAGAATTGCCCAGTGTAGAATCATGGTTGAGCCTCTGGGCTCTGGCCCCCAAGTGCCTAGATTTGGGTCCCCAACTCATCCACTTTCATAGGCCAGTCACTCAAACTTGTGTCTCAGTTTTCTCATTGGTGAACTGGGCGTAATACTGGCGCCCACCTCATGGGATTGTTCTGAAGCTGGAATGAACTGAACCATGTTCAACACCTACAACAGTAGCTGGCCTGTTGTTAGAACTCAATAAAACATTAGAAAACAAGAGTGGGAGGGAAAAGAGAGCTGCTTTAGGGCAGTTGTGCTGAGAGAGCAGGAAAAGCTCATGGCTAAAATTTCTACAGTGGAAGGAAATGATTTACATTTCACTCTTCAATGTTACAAACTTTTTTCCAGTAAGAATTTCTAGTCATAACTGCTGAGTGGATATTACTCAAAATTGAAACCTAATCCTGAGAATGTGGCATCATTTCTCACAGTTTTCCTCACTGATGTACATCTCCCTTGACATAGAAGGCACTATATGCAGTTTTCCCAAACAGCAGTGTAAAGTGAGGTCATGAACTGTCATGGATACATGAGCAGAAAGGAGAATGTGGAACCAAAAATAATTCTCTGGGGGTGCCGGGGTGGCTCAGTGGGTTAAGCCTTTGCCTTCGGCTCAGGTGATGTTCTCAGGGTCCTGGGATCCAGCCCCACATTGTGCTCTCTGCTCAGCAGGGAGCCTGCTTCCCTTCCTCTCTCTCTGCCTGCCTCTCTGCCTACTTGAGATCTCTCTGTGTCAAATAAATAAATAAAATCTTTAAAAAAAAATAATGCTCCGGACATAAATTTGGCGACTGGCAAGATGGTGGTGACCCTGAGGGTAGGAGGGAAGTTCAGAAGTGGGAGAGGGTGGTGACAGAATTCTTAGTTCCCAACTGTCAGGCAGTTTCCTTTCTGGGTTCTTGCCAGATTAATTTATACAATTTTTGGGAAATTGAATAAATGGTCATAGATTATAGTAACAAAAAAAAAAGAAGAGGAAGAAAGAAAAAGGGGAAAATTTGGATGATGCAAACAATTCTTTCAGAAACATTCCTTCCAAAATAATGAGTAACTAACTCACTCTAATCCATTTAAAATCCAATTCTCTCTAAAGATGAAAGTCAAGTAAGAATGTAGATGGAAGAGTTTGAAGCTGTTGTCCTGAAATGCCCCAGCCCTTCCCCACTTTAATCTTTGTGTTTGTAATGGGGATCCCAAAGTGCACAAGATCAAGGGATATTGCCAAATTTCCCCTTTTGTTCCCTTGAGCCTTGATTTCCCACAACTGCTGGGAGGTGGAGATGACTGCTTTTCTCATCTGATGAGAAGAAATCATATTCATCTTTCCTGTTGATGTGATTTCCAGGTCATTCCAGCAACAACAATGTCCTTGGCAGCAAGAAAAAGAGCGTGCTGCAACAACAGAACTGGAGTGAGTATGGACCATCGGCCTCGAGCCAAAGCGCAGGAACATTCAGTTACTGACACAGCAGCAAAGCTTCCCGAGTCATCACTATCTGCCCAACAGTGGCAGGACCACAGTCATAGAAACATGCAATTTACAGTAATTATATGATAATATGGAAAGTGCGAAGTTTATCTTTTTTCTTTTTTTCCCCATAAGAATTAAGCTTTCGAGTCAGTCTTCAGACCTTTCCTCAATCTTCAGTTTCAATAACCTAAAGGCTTTCAAAGAAAGGAGATTTGGAAGTTATACCCAGAGCTGTAATCAATTTCATAATTCTCAAATACTTGTCATTTTCGTGGTGTATGTAGAAGACTTTGGGAAAGTGTATCCTCAATTCTATGAAAGATTGGTTTGCTACGATCAAAATAATTGTCCTTATCCAGTTAAAGGAGACAATGGTTATTTATTTTCAAACATTTACTGTGTACTCATTAAGTATAAAATTGTAACTAAGTTAAAAGTAAAGGAAGTGAATATTCATTAGCCTAACGTTATTATGGTCGGAACCCTTCCAACGCTACAATCTTGCTTAATTCTCTCAAAACCACTAAGTGGGAAATATTATGGTGTCTGTTTCATTGTCTGAGAAATTGATGCTCAGAGAAAGCAAATAATTTGCCAGGGTAGCACAGCTAATAAGTAGGTGAATTTTTGTCCAAATCCACCAGGCTCCAAAATTCACAATATTTACACTATATATGCCACGGTTGTTATTATAAGCAACACTGAGGTCTCTCGTTATTCTCTAAGGAGTGGTGGGCTGGATCAATAAACAAGCCGTCATAGTAAATATTCCTGGATTATCTTGAGGTTTTATGGTGCTCAGCCTTATGAGAACATCAGAGTCACCCAGAACAATCTTAAAAATATCAATGCCTGGTGGCCCCCAGAGATTCAGTATTTTTCAAAACCAATATAGGTGATTTTAATATGATCCCAGGGGTGAGAGCTAGGGTTTAAAAGTGTGCATATTTATATCTGTATTAATATTTATATTTTTAAAAAGTACCCTTTTCTGACACTTGATATTTATCTAGGATTATAATTACTTTGCTAATTGTTGATACTACATCTTTGTTCCTTATATACCATAGAAATTTAATAAATACTAGTTTTCAGTTTCTCCTCTCTGGTACTTTTCTTTTTAACTTATAATTTGCAGTTGACTTTTTATTACCTCTATATTGTACTTACATTCTTGAGAAAGATATCTTGAGCTATATCTAAATCCCTGAACTCTAAAATATCAAAACACTTCTATAGATTTTTGTGTCAAATCATATTTCCCTTAAGAATCTTTCCCCCCTACATACCTTTAATGACAAGTCATCTTTTCAATGATCACTTAAGTTTCTTCTGTCCTTGGAGGACAGTAAGTTGTGAAGCAAGACACCTTTTCATGCAGGTGTTGGGCTTAACTCTGCAGGTTTTGCTCCCCCATACCAACCTTGAAAGTTATTGGAATTTTCATGCTTCTGCAACATTACAGATTATTACGTGCCAAGAAGTTATAGGAACTCTAGAGTGCCAAGGGGTAGGGAATGCTATGTAATACTGCTCATGCTCTGTTAATAATAGTGGTGCTGGTTATTTAATTAAAATTTCCAGCTTATATTGAGTAGATGCAATAAAGTGTTCCTAAGCACTTTTCTCACTTTGTGGCAGCCCTGGGAAGACTGGTGCTTAAGTCATATCACTTATCTTCCAAGTTGAGAAAAGACCAAAGCATCATAAAGGCGACAAAGGCTAGATCTTGGGTGGGTAATGGGGTCACCAAGGCTTATCTCCTGTATTAACTATTCCAACTATTTCCCCTACTTTAACTGTGTCTTGCTCCTTCCCTTTGTCCACTTCTTGGTTTTGTTTCCAAATGCTTTGGTTTTGCTGAGTCATTTACATAAACCCCCCACTTGGGGGAATTCAGATCCCCAAGAGCCCGTTCTAAAGCCAGGCCCCTTTGTAGTGATAAGAAGTTAGAAAGAATAAATGACCAAAATATAAATAGTGCACTTCTTGGTGTGCAAATTAAGTAACTTGCACAGGCCACAGTAGTGTGGAAGAATCTGGATTTGAATTAGACTCCAAATCCATCATTCTCTGCTTTTAGCTTGAAGAATTCTGATGTAGTGATTAAAATCTGAGCACAAGCATTTACCAGTTGTGAGATTCTGACAGTTTGCCAACCTCCCTGAATTATATTTTTCTCATCCTTAAAGTGGGAATAATAGTATCTATCTCTTGGGGTTATTGAAAGGGTTAAATGAGATAATATATGCAACAACATGCATGAGGTACATAAAGAAGCCCCTTATTCTGCCTACTCATTAAAGCCACGTCTCCTGAACCCTCTGGAAGTGGCAGTATTATCGGACCCAAGGAAAAGGACAAGTATTCCTTCATCTCTGCATATTTTAACTCATAATTATCATTGACTAACAACTTCACTGAAACAACACAGAGCTTTTTTTTTCTGAAAAGCATACACATATACCAACTTTCATTTGGGCCATAACATTTCCTATTGGCAAATTTCATGCCTTTTTTCTGCTTTCTCTGACTCTCACTCATGAAATGAAAGGCGCTTAAAGGCTTACAGCTTTTCTCCCTGACACAACATGGTTCTTCACTGGAGCAGTTCTGCCCCCCAGAGGGACATTCAGCAGTGTCCAGGACACTTTTGGCTGTCAACACTTTGGAGGGACAGCTACTGGTATCTAGTGGAGTAGAGACCAGCGATGCTGCCAAACAATCCAGAATGTACAGGAAAGGCCCCAAAACAAAATGCCCAATGTTGGCAGTATTGAGGTTGAGAAGCTCTGTGCTTAACATGACGCTATTGACTGATCTCAGCAGAATGGGGACCACTGACCTTTCATAGCATTAGGGCCAAATCTGGATGAAAGATTTGGGAGTCAGGAGACCAGATGCCAAAATGTGGTGGTTAAGATCTAGACCAGGTTCTGTGAAGTAGGAAGTACACAGAATGGGGACGAGGTACTAGATGTCAGTGGTTCCTTGAAGTGGACAAGGCTCAGGGTGTAAAAAGGTACAGATTTTCCAAAAACAGTAGCAAGTCCAACAATCTTTTAGTAAGTCTAATCAAATGGCAGAGACTTTGCCCTCTTTGTTCTTTGATAAATCAGACCTAATCAAATGGAGATCTTAAGACCTAGGACCACAGGGGCACCAGAGACCAGCAGCGGTTGGTCAGAAGTCTGCATGTGCTGCTGAGTCTCGAAATAGTCCAGGAACACGTGAGAACATACACCAGTGCTTCTTCTTTGTTTTCCAGATGTTTCTGTCATCACTTCTGAATGTCATCACGGTCATTGGTGCTGTGTATTGCATGTTGGTATCTATCCTGGCTCTCTCGGAAGGTCCTCTCATTTGTAACTCTCAAGAGAACAGCACTTTCAATTGTGAATTTTCATTCAAAAATTTGAGGTGAGTATCCTGATTTTCACAGATTGTCTCACATGCTTCAGCTAGCTCCATGAGAATAGTGTGGTGCTGACACGTTGTTCTTTGATGGAATGACTGAAACACAGGTTCTTAGGGATTTAGCACATTAATCTCAATTGGCACAACCTCATAGAAATGGAAGAACCACTCAGAATGGTTTGTGGGGTGGTGGGGGGCAGGAATCTTGTCTAGAAGGAGTAGTTGACTCAGATGGTTTATCCTTTTCTTTTAAAAATCTGTGGCTGCCGGGGCGCCTGGGTGGCTCAGCAGGTTAAAGCCTCTGCCTTTGGCTCAGGTCATGATCTCAGGGTCCTGGGACTGAGCCCCACATTGGGCTCTCTGCTTACCGGGGAGCCTGCTTCTTCCTTTCTCTCTGCCTGCCTCTCTGCCTACTTGTGATCTCTGTCAAATAAATAAGTAAAATCTTTAAAAAAAAAAAATCTATGGCTGCAAGTATATATGTGTCTAAAGAATTTCTAGAAATATATGCCAGAAACTTTTTTTTTGAGAATGGTTATAGAGGATGCCCTGGAGGAGTGAAGGGAGCACTGCATTTCTACACTTCCAAACTCAGTTTCTAAGCCCTAAGCATATGTTACTTTTATAATTAAAAAAATGAATAAAAACACAATACATAAAATCTAGAGCCTTACTTATAAGCCCTAAAAGAAACAAAAGCAGTTGATGGATTCATGCAGACGTACTATAAATATATTGCAGGCATGGGAATGAATCAAGTTTAACTCATATAGTGACAATATAGAGGAGTTACTTGTAAGTGGCTCATTTCAGACTTGAAAGATGGTTCTGTGCCTGAATCTAGGCACAGTCTGTAAAACTGGAAGAAAAGAACAATCTAATTCTCGCTTATCTATATGTTGCTCAGTTTTTGAAAATAACCAGAATTCACTTTTGTAAATACATGAAAAAAAAAATTTCCCCCTCCTTTTCTCCTGCTACCCTAAAAAAGAATAATCCCTCAAAATTTGCATACTGCAGTTGTTGTGAATTAAAATCAAAACAAAAAATTCCCTTTCCTAGATCTGAAGTTCAAAATAAAAGATGTCAAGCACAGATGCTCTACACATTCAGCCCTTAGGAGAGAATAACTCACCGGGCACCTGGCTAAGCTCTGGAGATGAGAGCCACTCCAGCTGGGGAGAAAGAGTTCCAAGACTGATGCTAGGCTTGCTGCAAACTGCAGAAAGCATACTCCCTTTCCATGTGCCAAAAATACTGTTGTCTTCCCAGGATAAATGTGAGTTGTTGGTATCCAGAAATGCAAACTCTCTAAGACCACTTAGCCTTACTTGGTAGTAAACTGAGGGAACAACCATCTTAGGGTAGATCACGTTTGGGTTAGAAGTCTCTCATTTTCCAAACCTTGTTACAATGGGCACAAATCCCTTTAATCAGACTTTTTTTTTTTTTTAACATGCCTTTTGTCAGTAAAATTTGCACAGCCCTTTTGAGAGCAGATGCAACGCTGCCATTTTGTAGGAAGAACTGAGCTCCCTGCAGGGGCAGGGAGCACCTTACTTTACATGTCTTTAGCAAGTAATGGAACACCTGTATAATTAGGTTGAATCATGGGAGATTAAGAATATTCAGTTATTTCCAACACAGAAAATTTCATATGGTTCAACCCAAGAGTAGGTACTCTAGAAATGCTGGTTGAGGGAGGGGACAGATACTCAGTAAGAGTTTTGTAGAGATCAGAGTACATGGACACATGATCAGAAACTTGGGTCTTAGCTATAGTTTCTGGACATAGTATTTCAAAGGACTTGCTGTTTTAGTATACTTGCCCTTTTCTGGGCACGATGATGCAGTCTTTTCATGGTAAGTGATATTCCTGAAAACCTCCTGTCATTTCTTTCATTTCAGTGACATTGATCCAGACTCCTTCAATCTGCAGTGGTTCTTCAGTGAGTCTTGTGTCGCTCCTCCTGATTTTGATAATCTCACCATCAATGGCGTCACAGCCAGTGACTGGAGAAAGCATACCTTGAACTTCGACTCTGAAGAAAACAAACACAGGGTGATCCACTTCTCGGTGTTTTTAGGCCTACTGCTCGTGGGGATTCTGGAGCTCCTGTTTGGGCTCAGTCAGATGGCCATCGGTTTCCTTGGCTGTCTGTGTGGGGTCACTAAACGGAGAAGTAGAATTGTTTAGTTTCATGGTAATAAAATGGAAATATTAGCAGTTTTGAATCATTTGAGAATTGCATTTAAAAGACACTCCTTGGGGTATCTGGGTGGCTCAGTTGGTTAAGCGGCTGCCTTTGGCTCAGGTCATGATCCCAGGGTCCTGGTATCAAGTCCTGCATCAGGGTCCCTGCTCAGCAGGCTGTCTGCCCCTCCCTCCAACTTGTGTTCTCTCAAATAAATAAATAAAATCTTTAAAAAAATAAAAAGACATTCTTTTAGAAGTTCAAAAATGGAACACTGTCTAGAAAGCTGTTATCAGTCACTTTAGGCCAAAAGTCATCTTTGAGGTGTTAAAAAAAAAAAAATCAGCCTTTCATATACAAAGCAAAAACAATCATCAGTGGTTGACTTTGGGGAAAGGTAGAGAGAAGTTTTCAATTTGTTTTGTACCTTTTGATACTTCTGTACTATTCGAATTTTTAAATTGTATATTCTCAAGTGTGGAGGGAGAAGGGAGGGAAGGGGAAAGAGAACGAAGATGGGGAGGGACAGAGGACAGGAAGGAACCGAAGTCATCCTGGAAGCGAAAATATGGAACTTTATTTATTTACACTAAAAAACAAAGCAAAACAAAACAAAACAGATAGCCTGAATGGTTTTAGACCTAATTTCCAGCTTATAGACAATCTGGAGAAGAGGGCATAGTCAGACAAATCCAAAAGGTGGGGCAATAAACACACAGTAGCCCCGTTTTCCACAAGAAAATATATATAGGAAAGATAAAAGGTGGGCTGGGCTGAGGGAACTATTCCAGATTAAGAGAACAAAGAGGCAGGATTCAATGAAATGTCTTCTGTAGACTCATTTCATTGGGGGATAACTGGGGAGGCCTGTACAAGGATTGGTTTAGGGGGACGCCTGGCTGGCTTAGTCAGAGGTATGTATGACTCTTAATCTCTGGGTCATGTGTTCAAGTCCCATGTTGGGCGTAGAGCCTACTTAGATAGACAGATAAGGGATAGGAAGGAAAGGAAGAAAGGAAGAAAGGCAGGCAGGCAGGCAGGCAGGGAGGGAGGGGAGATTGGTTTAGGTGATGTCAAAGAATTATTGCTAACATTTTTAGTCCTGACAATGGTTTTATGGTTACACACGAAAATCTTCTTATTTTTAAAGAAATGTATATTTCTGTTTTGGGGGAAATATCATGTTCTTAAAATACTTCAGCCAAAAGCTATGGAAAAATGTTATATTTAGGTGACAGGTATATGGTAATCCATTATACTCTTCTATTTTCCTGTTTGCATTCTTCCACAATTAAAAAAAAATGCTTACAAAAAAAAAAAAGTGCCAGTCTGAATTCAAAAGCTGCTTTCTATACATGTCAATTTTTAAAAGATAGAATTAAAAAACCTGCATTTACTATATTAAGATGTTATGAAAGACAAAACTGAAAATCCAATTTTCTGAATGTGATCATTCCTGCATTTTACTTCAATTATTTAAGTTTACTGGGCTTAAGTTTCTAGAAATAATTTTCAATATCTACATTATAGCTGCCCCCCAAAATTAGTAACATCAGAAGCACACACAGGCTTTTTTTTTTTTTTTTTTCCCGAATCTATTTCCTATATAGAGACCTTTTACCTATACTCCTATTTTATAGGCCTATTTATCCTTAAGGTCTAGCTTCAGGGTGTCTTACTTGAAAAAGCTTTCCCAGGGTGCAGGATTCCAACAAACTAAGCTAGCACTTACCCAGACCACTGTTACCTTACCTGTCACGAAGTAACATAAATGTTTGTGTGTCCACTACTACCAGAAAATTTGAGAGAGCAGGAACCATGTCCTTCTCATCATTTATTTATTCATCAGCTTTTTAAAAAACAAAACAAAACATTTTTTAAAATTCAAGTTAACGTATAAGTGTATTATTAGTTTCAGAGGTAGAATTTAGAGATTCATCAATTGCATATCACATGCAGTGCTCATTACATCACATGCCCTCCTTAATGCTCATCACCCAGTTACCCCATCTCCCTGTCCCCTCCCTTCCAGCAACTGTCCATTTGTTCCCTATAGTTAAGTCTCTTATCGTTTGTCATCTTTTATTTTCCTCCCTTCTATGTTCCTCTGTTGTTTCTTAAATTCCACATGATTGAAATCATATGGTATTTGTCTTTCTCTGACTTATTTCACTTAGCATAATACCTTCTAGTTCCATTTATGTCATTGCAAATGGCGAGATTTCATCCTTCTTGATGGCTGAGTAATATTCCATTGTATGTCTATACCACATCTTCTTTATCCATTGATCTGTTGATGAACATTTGAGCTCATTCCATATTTTCACTATTGCAGATAATATTGTTATAAACATTGGGGTACATGTGCCCCTCTGAATCAGCATTTTTATATCCTTTGGGCAAATACCTAATAGTGCAATTGCTGGGTCATAGGGTAGCTCTATTTTTAACTTTCTGAGGAATCTCCAAACTCTATTTTTCCAGAGTGGCTGTACCAGTTTGCATTCCCACCAATAGCGTAAGAGGGTTCACCTTTCTCTTCATTCTTGCCAACATCTGCTTTTTCCTGAGTTGCTAATTTTAGCCATTCTGACAGGTGTGAGGTGGTATTGCACCATGGTTTTGATTTTTATCTCCCTGACGATGAGTGATGTTGAGCATTTTTTCATGTATCTGTTAGCCAACTGTATGTCTTCTTTGGAGAAATGTCTGTCCCTGTCTTCTAGTTTTTAACTGGAGTTTTTATTTTTTGGGTGTTAGGCTGGTAAGTTCTTTGTAGACTCTGGATACTAGATATTTATCCATCATCATTTGCAAATATCTTCTCTCATTCTGTTGGTTGCCATCTGTTGGTTGCCATTTAGTTTTGATTGTTTCCTTTGCTGTTAAGCTTTTATCCTGATGAAGTTCCAATAGTCCATTTCCCCCTTTGTTTCCCTTGCCTCTGGAGATGTGTGAAGTTACCATGGCTGAGGTCAAAGAGGTTGCTGCCTGTGTCCTCCTCTAGGATTTTGATGGATTCCTATCTCACATTTAGGTCTTTCATTCATTTTGAGTTTTTGTGTGTGGTGTAAGAAAGTGACCCAGTTTCATTCTTCTGCATGCTGCTGTCCAATTTCCCAACACTGTTTGTTGAAGAGACGGTCTTTTTTCCATTGGATATTCTTTTCCTGCTTTGTCGAAGATTAGCTGGCCATAGAGTTGTGGGTCTATTTCTCATTTCTTTATTCATTTGCATTGACTTATGTGTCTGTTTTTGTGCCAGTACCATACTGTCTTGATGATTACAGCTTTGTCATACAGCTTGAAGTTTGGAATTGTGATGCCACCAGCTTTGGTTTTCTTTTTCAACGTAATGGCTATTCGCGGTCTTTTCTGGTTCCATACAAATTTTAGAATTGTTTATTCTATCTCTGAAAAATGCTGGTATTATTTTGATAGGGATTACTTCAAATGTGTAGATTGCTTTAGCATAGACATTTGAACAATATTTGCTCTTCCAATCCAGGAACATGAAGTGTTTTTCCATTTCTTTGTGCCTTCCTCAATTTCTTTCATAAGTGTTCTATAGTTGTCATTGTACAGGGTAGTATTCCATTGTATCTTTCTCTCTATCCATCTATCCATCCATCCATCCATCCATCCATCCATCCATCCCACATCTTCTTTATCCATTCATCAGTGACAGACACCTGGGCTCTTTCCATATTTTGGCTATTGTGGACTTTGCTGCTATAAACATTGGGATGCAGCTGCCTCTTCAAATCACTATTTTGTATCCTTTGGATAAATACCTAGTAGTGCAATTGCTGGGTTGTAGGGTCTATCTTTAACTTTTTTTTTTTTTTTTTAAAGATTTATTTATTTATTTATTTGACAGAGAGAGATCACAAGTAGGCAGAGAGAGAGAGAGAGAGGAGGAAGCAGGCTCCCTGCTGAGCAGAGAGCCCGATGCGGGACTCGATCCCAGGACCCCGAGATCATGACCTGAGCCGAAGGCAGCGGCTTAACCCACTGAGCCACCCAGGCGCCCCTATCTTTAACTTTTTGAGGAACCTCCTTGTTGCTTCCAGTCCTTAGCAAGGTCTTTCTTCTGCCTAGTCCCCAGGCTTCATTCATCTCCTCTCTGGCTAAGTCCTCTTCATCCTTCAGACTTCAACACAACCATCACGTTTTTCTGAGAGGTCTTCCCTAACCACCTAATGAAGATTTCCCTTAACTTTCTCTTTTAGCATTCTGCCATTGATAGTACTCATCACAATGGCCACAGCACTTGTATTTGTGCTTGTTTCCTAAATTTTACTCTCCCCCCATAAGACCATAAGCTCAATGAGTCCAGAGATATGTTTCTTTTATTCACTCCTGGTATACTCGGTGCCAAATCCAGTGCCTGATACAAAGTAGGGCAATTATAAATATTCTGTTAAATGAATTAATGAAACTTATCTTTTTTACTTAGCTTTTAGTGAGTCAATGCTTACTGAATGAATGCCTAACTGCTAATAGCCATAAAATTAAAATACAAATGAAATGAACATGACTGCTCATGGACTTGACTGAACAGTGATGGTGCATCCAATCTTCTCATTGCCTTGGAAATGGGTGTGATGACTCTAGTTCTCCACAGGATCATGAAGAGACAGAAACTTAAGCCTCTCATGTCAGAGGGCAAAAGAGGACTGTTGGCAAACGAGATTCAGCACAATTCAGCTGAAATGGCTGTTATTTCTTTGCTCTTTTAGTCTTGTGGAAATGATTGCCATAAATTAAATGCCTAAAGCCTAGGGGCCACCGGCGGTTCAGTATCTTTTGGGATGATACCATCTCTGCTCTGGTACCTAAACTTACAAATGCATGTATGTACACACACACACACACACACACACACACAGTGTACATCTAGTAATTTACAAAGCTCACTGATCTTTTTTTCACTGCCAACCCCATGTTCAATCTTGTTTTGGAATCTTTACACTTTCTTTTTTTTTTTTGCTATGTCCATCATCTGAAACACTCCTCTTCCTACCCTTTAGCTTATATCTCAAGTTCTTCCTCCATAACAAAATCATTTTAATAATCCTCAAATTCTTTAATAAGCCTTTCCCTCTCCCTTCCGCCCTCCTCCATCAATATGTCAGTTTCTTAAGGTCAGGGCTTGTGGCCTGCTATAATGGCTCACTACAGAGGTCAGTGTGGTGCACACATGAATTTCTACTTATTGACACAACAACACTGTAAGTAAACAGCGGTTACAGTAAATTAAGCCTTTTTGAACTTGGAGCCCAGACAAAGAGTTCAATTTCAATGTCAAACATAATTAAGAAGCTAGAAAACAGATATTCATAGAAGAAAGGAAGGAAAGCTCTCATGCAAATATATTTTTCTAAAATTATCCCTCAAACTGTAAATAACCTGCTACTGTTTCAGTAAGTATTCCTAGATATAGAAAAAAAAAAAAAAAGAAAAAGAAAAAGAAACACCTGTAGGTAGAGTTCTGTACTTAAGTTGTAGGACACTAGCCTGTTAGGTTGAGCACTGTATTACTGACCCTCCCTGTAAACTCTTCTCCCACTGTTCCCTGCCCCAGGAACCTTTTCTTCATCCTCTGCTTTTTGAAATCGTGTGTGTGTGTGTGTGTGTGTGTGTGTGTGTGTGTGTACTTAAAGGCTCAGCTCAAATATCTGCAAGTGTTTCTTAATCATCTGGACCAGGAATGAATTGGTTCCTCTCAACTCCAAAACCACTTTCTTACAATGATGGAACAACTTCCAGGTGAGGGAGGCTGGTGTAACAGTATACCAGCTGGTATAGCTTGGCTTTCAAGTGACCGAGTCAAGTTCTTCTATTTTTATATCTGTGACAAGGCGAAGGCACGTTTCTTTATTATCCCCTTTTGGGTGGTAAGTTGATTTCCTAGTTACCCTTTCACCAGAGGTATAGCCTTTTGGGGTCCCAGCTTCATGCAGGAATCTCCTGTCACAGCTAGTGCCTTGCATAAAACATGGGACTGTATTCTCCTGCCCTCTGCACAGCCTCTTAGGGAGAAAGTTCTAGGTCTCCAGAGTTTGGTAAAAATTAACAGGAGAAAACAGCTTTTGTATTTGCTTATCTCCTGGAATGCTTGCTTTTATTTCATTTTTGGCCCTAGAAGAATCCTTTTCATGCCTGCCCAGCAAAAGAAGTGCTAATTTTATCCATCATTTTCATGTTTTAATTGGGAGGATCATTCAGAAATTACCTTGTAAAAAAAAAAATATATATATGTGTGTGTGTGTGTGTGTGTGTGTGTGTGTATAAAGCTAGAATTAACATAATCATATCATTAGGCTGTTATAAAAGGCAGAAGATTTTCATGAATAAAAAGAAAATCTCCTCAAACTCACGTAAACTTTAGGAAGCAAACATAGGAATCCTTCCCCCAAGTATTTTATTTTGGAAGGATGGAAGAGAAGCAAGAACAGAAACACTAAATCTACCTCTATCTAAGGAATTTCCCTCAACTGCTTTTCCTAACACTGACCACCTAGGTATTCAGATACTGAAGATATGTGGCAAATACTACACCTAACTAAAATTCTGTTTCTGAACACAAAATCGGGCCGGGGTGCGGGGGGTGGATAATTCTGAGAGCTAGAGCCTCCCAGGATTTGATTTCATTGGTACACTTAAAGTTCATGAGATATAGTATCTTAGCTAAATGCTACAATGCAAAAAGCATACACAACTCCAGCTGTTTTCCTCCAAAGCACCTGACAGATACCACAACTTAGAAAACCACCTGTAATGCTACCAGCGCCTGCTGCTGGGATGGAAATCGGAAAGGGAACACAGTAGGTTCTTGCTACCAGCCAAGTCATTAATTGCATTATTTCCTTCTGAGACAAGAAGACTGGGGTTCATTAATGGTAATATGCTATGAAATACAGCTCACACAACAATATGATGAAATAAAATTTTTCGACAAACATTGCTTTAGTTGACAGTTTATTAAACACACTACATTTGTACCTTATTCTGTAGTTTTTTAAATCATTCACACAGGGACTTAGTAAAAACATACTTTATAGAAAACCATCTGCAAAACTAAAATAAAAATAAGAACGCACATTTTACACGCATATTAGATAAACTGCTGGAAATGTTAGGAATTACTTTAGTGAAGGTGACTGGTAAACATGAAGTGCCTTGGCTTTATCAAATCTGCCACCAGACCATGACTTCAGAAGTGTTAATGTTGAAATGTGGATGCAAAAGGGTCTATTAACAAAACTGTCCAATCTAACAGTGTTTGAGAAACAGGACAAAATAAAGTAATATTTTTCTTCTACAGATACTTTTCTAAATCCATTCCCTATGCACTCTCGCTCCCATTCGGAGAATAAATTGTGTGGGCTGATGAGGCAAAAATTCCTTTTAAAAAACAAACTAGAGCCTATTTACAAAACATGCAAAGGGAGAATTTTAAGTAGGTGTTTGTTACTGCAGATCTGCTTTAAGTGACTACAGCTGAGTGAGAGAACATACCTTGACTTCTGCAAGTATCAGTCCCTCCCCCCACCTTTCTGGAAGAAATACATGTTCAGGGCATGGACTATAAAACGGCATACAATGCAAAGACAGAAACAAAGAAGTTTGTAAATGCTTTATATTTCCAGCTGTTGAGACACGAGTTTCGAGAGCTGAGGTTACCTCTAGCGGCGGAACCAGAGCCAGCTGTTAAGAAGCCAGAACGCTACAGTAATTGAATACATGACCATTTCTCTTTTAGCACGCTCTTTGTTCTCCTCTTCTAGAAGTTGCAGACGTCTATTTAGTTTGATTATCTAAGTGAAAAACCGCGACAAAAAACAAAAGAGAAACTTTAATGCACAGAGCAATTAGGTTCTTATAAAGCAGGATGACTTTCAAAAGAATTCTTATAAACAATGAATAGTTTCTTTGGGAGCAAAATAAACTATATGCAGAAAAAATGTTACCTATGACAGCTTAAATTCACAGATATAATCTTCTCCTTTTCCCTTCTCCAAATTTCTGAGTCAGAAAAAATGTATTTTCCTTCCTTCCCTGATTCAATGTGGGCCAAGAACACTGTTGCATACTGCATGCTATCCCAATCAAAAAGACCAAGTAAGTACACATTTAGGCAGGCCTAGCACAGCAGAAAGGATGGGGGCTTCTGCTCCTTTCTAGAAGCTTCTGTCACCCAGCTTCAGTTGTTCATCTTTAACCTGCTTTAATTGCCTTCTCCATCCACTCTCTGAGTGACTGGGAGCATCTCATAAAATAACCTATTAGAGCGGGCCCTGTGCTCTGTCACTCAGACCCTTTAGCACTGAAAGGCTAATAATTCTCCAGCTGCTAGGAGTGTCCCCTTGGCTGCTGGCCCTCACTGTTACAGCCCTGGGCTGAACGACTGCCTTGCCTACACTTATGCTCCTTTACCGGGGCAGCAGCATGTATCCAACCAGATAGTGAAGAGATGAAAGGCCCAGCCCTTGTTCCAACTCTAAAGGGTCACCCCAGCTTCAGAGCTCCGCAGGAGGCTGGCCACATGCAGCCCTTGTTCTGACTACACTGCAGCCCAACATTTCCCTCTTGCCCAATCCCACTTCCTTTCCTTCCCTTTGGACTCAGGAGCACTCCCCAGAAAATGCTCTATGTGCAAACCTTCATCCTAGAATCTGCTTTCTGGGGAGTCTAACCTGCAACACCTATGGAAAAACACATTATAAAAGCCAAAGGGATTATTAACATTATATTAGAGAGGTTGAAGGAAGAGTATTTTCATAATGCAGAATCCTTAGCATTTCAAGGACTGAGAACTCCAAACTGGGGGTGTGGGGTGGGTGGGGCCAGGAATGGGAGTCTATGGGCAAACCAGACATAGAGGTGCAGAGATAACCATTTTAACAACCTGAAAAAGTACTTCACTTTTGATCAGTGCTGAGCAATGACTTTTCTCCCAGAGCTAATTCAGTTAAAAAAAGAAAAGAAAAGAGAAAAAGGAGTGTGTAAAGACTACCTTCTCCCAACCATTTGTAATGAGAAATGCTTATTTGGTCCCATGGGATATAAAGTTCTTACACTAAGCAATCCACTTTATTGCCAATGAAAATAATTGGCACTGATCTTGAGTCATTTAAATATTTTCATCTGGGCTCATCTGAGAAGTATCAATACCAAGGCAGCTTTTGAATATTCCACTCTGATCACGGATAACATTTTGCGTCTCGGAGCCAGATGGCCCACGAGTCCCTCTTCCCTAGACTAGACTCAGTGAAGCACAACTTCACTGTTGCCACAACTTGGCAACAGGGCAAGGACAGCTCCAGAAGCATAGCTTCCAATGTTGCCAGGGTCCCAAATGTGAATTCTGCAGAATCTCCTTGGGACTCCATTTTGTTACTTATCTCAGAAACTCATAGTTTCCCAGCTGGCTTTCTACTACTTTTAAATTCTCAAAATATGTGTGTGCTTGTTCATAATGACTGTATCTTTGTCCTCTACCCGTTCACCTCTAAGCTAAGGACTGAGAAGATGTTAAAACTTTGAGGCCTCTTATTACACTTTCAGGAAGGCAAGGTTGTTGGTGTAATGGTGAATTCAATGACAAATGCCCAAGAAATGCCCTTCCTTCAATAGGCAAGGTATAAATCAGTGTAAGAAAATATGTACAAACTTATAATACAGCATTCTTTTATTTTTGAGAAAGATTTTATTTATTTATTTGACAGAGGGAGAGAGAGAGAGATCACAAGTAGGCAGGCAGAGAGAAAGGTGGGGAAGCAGGCTCCCTGCTGAGCAGGGAGCCCGATGCAGGGCTCGATCCCAGGACTCTGATATCATGACCTGAGCTGAAGGCAGGCGCTTAACCCACTGAGCCACCAGGCACCCCAGCATTCTTTGTTTTAATAAGTGAGACTCAAAATAAAGTATTATTTGCTTCATATTAGCCTTTTATTATATTAAATCTTTAAAATGATATTTATTCTTATGCTGAAATATTTAGTTTCTTCATCTTAGAAATACTTTATTCATTCACTCCTCCTCTACATCTATTTGGCACAGACAAAATTACAACACTGAGCCCGCCTTCCTCACATGTGTGTGTCTGTGTGATCCTAGAGGCTGAGGCATTCATAGTAATAATGTGTGTATGCAACTATAGTTCCAATATAGGACTTTTCATAGAACACAAGAACTGTGTTTATAAGGACACTGTGCAAAAATGAAAGCAGTGATTTACAAAATGGAATTCTCAGAGTAACACAGGTTCCCAAAGTGACTGTTATAAATTTTAAAAGTCAAACAAGCAATTTATGACTGTACCAATTTGCTAAAATGCCAAGATTCTTTGTTATTGGCCAGAATTATACCAATCCATCTGGTAATACTGTTTTATGCTGACCAAAACATGTAAATGGTGGTTTACCATATCTTTAATCAAAATGGAAAAGGCAGGGCCTCTAGGTGGCTCAGATGGTTAAGCGTCTCCCTCAGTCAATTCACCTCAGGTCATGATCTCAGGGTCATGAGATCGGGCTCTGCATCGATCTCTGGCCTCAGCAAGGAGTCTGCTAAAGTTTCTCTCTCCCATGCCCCCCACCCCATGCTTGCTGTCACTTGCTCGCTCGCTCTCTAAAACAAATAAATAAATAAATCTTTTTTTTTTTAATGGAAAAATCAATTATGGCTTATTAAACAGTATGACAAATAAAATATTTCAGTTCATAGGTTCCACAGGAGAGAAAATGATAACATCTTAAAAACTTATCATTTAAAGTACTGCATGACTATAATTTAGGATTATATCTTATCTGGTACATTAAATACCTGTCGTCTTAATGAAGCTGCATCTACAACAGTCATGTCGTCTGAAGTTCCTTCAATTGTTGTATCTATATGTGACATGCCATGCCTAGCAGATGAGAAATAAAAATACATTTTAGTATTAGAATAGAATAAAGAGTATCTGGTAAGTCATATCATGTGTTCGGTAATATTCAAAGAACTGTTCAAAAGACTGATATTTCACAATACGAATTACTAAAATACCTTACCATCTGAATTGGTACCAACATAAGAAACCAGAGGAAAAAGCAAAAGTATTTTGAGCAATGACTTAAGAGCTGCCACTCTAGGATATAACAATGTGTAATTCTTCCACAAACTCATGTCTTTATGTACTTCCACAGGAGTCCCTGCTGAGACTCCCTGGCAGGGAACACAAAGTAAATGAACTCTAGCTAAAAAAAAAACAAAAAACAAACAAAAAAAAAAACCAGATATCTTTTTTTCTCATTTCTCCTCCTCTTCTTGCCTTTTCTCTTGCCATTTCTACCCTTTATTTACTTGTTATTACCTATCTCGACTGGTCTCCCACAGAAGGAATTATAAAATCACCTGAGTACATCCTGTTACTATGTTCAGATCCAGAATTAGTTCAATGATAAATCATTAAGAGGCTGTGTATAAAATAATACTGGAAGCCACTAAGAACAACTCCAGAGAAAGCACATTAAGAAATACTTCTTTTGCAAATACAGTTACTTCTAAAAGAGCACTACTTTTTAAATGCATGACAATAAACCTCTAAGAAACAAATACACACAAATGCTGTTCTTCCCCTTTGCCTGGATTTCCACTTCTTAAGCTTATTTTAATTAATGGCTTAACAGAGATATAATTTACATACCATAGAGTTCACCTCACATGTTTATATTCTCACTATTTTAATCCTGTATGGTTATTTCAGTGCAATGGCATAGTAACTTTCCTGAATGAGCAGAATATAAACAAACTGAATTAAAAAGTAATGTTTTTGTAATCCACAGAGAGTTGACACATGGATCATACATTCTAATGTTTCTAGCAAGTCTCCATTACAAAAAGCACATTACCACAAAAAGGGGTATGAGGAGAATTACAGTTTCATCCAGACATGTTAAAGACAAATATATTCAGAAAATCCTTTGGTTTCATATGCTGAAACTTTAATAAAGTAGGTGAAACAGAATTTTTATTTTATAATTTTCCAGTGTGCTCCCAGCCAGTGTTGTCATCCTGAACACAGAACGTTCACTGTAGGTGTAGGTGATAACTACAGGTGCTCAGTTTCAAGGACTGATGGTGTGCACTGACTCTAGATAATATAGAACAATTTCTGAACGTTCCTTTTATTGCGAAAGGAACTTGCTTTCCCATTTAACCGCTCCTTTCTTCACTATAAGAGTAAATATTCTGAAGACAGAGCAACTGTATCAGTGAGGTGAGCTGAGCGAGCAGATGTTGGGACTATGGGTTTATATAAGTATCGGAGTTCATTATTCTTTTAAACATTAAGACAGAATCATTAAAAGATTAGAGGAGAAAACAGGAGTTGAAGATTCCTTTTCTTTACACCTGGTCTTCAAAATAAAACTTTTCTATTTCCCTGAGATTACCTATGAGAAATAAGCTGGGGAGGGGAGAAAAAAAAAAAAAAAGCAATGGCTTCAAAGGTAAAGGGGACCTAGGCTGAACGTAGAGAAGGAAGTGTAAGTGACAGCGATTACTCAATTTAAATCTTGAACTAAGGTGTTAAACATCTGTAAAGGAAATCTTTATTTGCAAAGAAATCTAAGGACATGGCCAAAGGCTTTATACCTATGTAACTCAAGGTACGACTGGAAAAAAAAATTACTTTAAGGTAATTTTAAACTAAAAGCTGTATTTATCAGAACTAAAAACTAAGAAATGTTAAGTCAGATCATAGACTTAAAAGTTCTTTCACAGAAAGAGAAAAGGATCACAAACTTAAGTTCTAACTTCGGGGAAATATTCAAGGGTAAACTTACAATGGAATGAATTAATACTGTGAAAGAAACCAGTGAGCAGAGTAGTAGTAAGGGACCACTAAGGAACTTGGTTTCAATTCCTCTAAGCTAAATTCAGTATTATTAAGAAGCTGATGTTTCCCTGTTCTCTTGCCAGATTCCTCTCATCGTAGAAATGATGCTGACAGTTTTAAATCTACTGCAACAGATCATACATTTGTGCTTAAAATAAGCAAAATTATCTCTGAAAAAAATGACAGTAATGGTATTTGTGAATACCAACCAAATTTCTTTTCCCCAGAAGACGGGAAATAGGGACCTTAGAACCCTAAGGATTCCTATGTGTCATTCTATCTGTCCTCGTGCATGACAGGAAGACATAATTACTAAGGCTAAGAAGTATGTCTGAAAGAACTAAAAGAGCAAAAATAAGAGGGAAAAGCTTAAATTAACAATGACAAAAACTCTTCAAACTGAATTTCTTTTTTAAACACTGAACTTCCTAAACTGTGAATGCTGATTTCCCCCAATTTAAGATGACCCCTTATACAAAGGTTTCTCCATACGCTGCAAGTGACACTACAAACAATTAACAACTAAAAAGGAAATGGTAGACAGAACCCCAGGCAACACTTAAAATGAAGCACATAAAACAAGATTTGAGATGACTTTTTCTGTGTTTCAGCATGATCGTCTATAAGCTCCTAAAACTACATTTAAATATCTCAGATGTCCCCAAGACACCATAACTGTCAAGGATTTTTCTTCATCTTGTAGTAGACAAAGGTCATGAATGACTAGGCTTGCTGTTCTCAAAGAAAAGCAGGTTGTACTAAGAGAGGAAATCTGTAGAAGTTCAAGCTACAATATAAAGGCCTACTAACATGCATTATGTCCTGCAAAATACAATTTCAGTCAACTATTTACCCTGATAATTACAAAGTCTCAAAATTTACCTGACGTTGTCATGATGAGGATTAGAAGTGGCGGCAGCAGACCCACCACGCAACACAGGTCTAAGGCAGGTTTTTGCGGGAGAAGGCACAAGACAGAATCAGGAAACAGAGAAGTAATAAAATAAAAGCAAAAACAAGACAAAAAAGTGTCAAATAGGATTATATTGTATGTTGTGATACAATATAATATCTTTCAATACTTTTAAAAATCTTTGTATTACATGGCCTCCATTTTGATTTTCATAAATTTAACGTTTCACCTTGGGTTAAAAAACAAAAGGAATAGATCTTGTGTGACAAGATAGCACGCATATTAAAAAAATTTTCTTTGGTGCCTATTATTTTAATTTATGAAATTCAAGACAGAGGACAACCCTGTTTAAAAGGTCTAATTTCTCTTTTCTAGTTGGAAAAAGAAAATCATCAGCCACTTTGGAAGCATGTCAACAACCGGTTAGTAGCACCTGCATGATCATGGTTGCTCGTTTGGTAACAACAGCCCTGTCTCAAAAACTGAACATTTCAAGTAACTCCCATTTCCCACAATTCCTACCCTCCCACCTCAATCATTTGATTTATACCCGATATCTCAATTTTGCTGTGTCTCATTCAAACCTCAGCCCTCGAGAGCAGAGCTGCTAGCCTTGGTTCTGGAGCTGAGA
This sequence comes from Mustela nigripes, assembly GCF_022355385.1. NCBI lineage: Eukaryota > Metazoa > Chordata > Mammalia > Carnivora > Mustelidae > Mustela > Mustela nigripes. The sequence goes on along the minus strand of NC_081559.1, from coordinate 35,612,569 downwards.
CAGTCCCAAGCACAGGCTCTGAGGGCTACGCTAGGGCTAATTACAGAAATACAACCGAATGTGGGAGTCTCATCTTGAGACAACCAGGAGTGACATACAGGGCAGCTGGGAATGAAGACTTAAGGTGCACTGGAAAACTTTGTGGGGATTTTCATGTTTTAGTATGTACTTTGGTTCTAGAGGACAGTTAGTTCTCTACCTAGGTAAGCAGAGTAATCTTTTCACTAAATTTCATCTTTAAAAATCAGAAAACAAAAGCTCTCTGTGGTTGCTGGTCAAGTCCCCAAAAAGTAATCAGCAACATTTATCAGCCAGAGAAAGGAGGCTGAACTATAGGGTCCCTATAAGGATTTTAAGAATTATAACCTTCTATTTTAAATGTCTCATTCTCTAAGTATTGATGAGGTCTTTGCCTATATTGAAGTATCAAGGCAATACTTAATTATGGTAAACATTTAATACCAAATGAACTAGATTTTTCTGTAAGTTGGTACAGCTGCAGAATTTTGGCGACAATACAATACAAATCATTGTTTTCTGTCAAGTTAATTCATACAAGGAAATGTTAATGTTTAGCTTGTACTTTCCTAAAGGCATTATTGGTGCTTAAAGAAATTTCTGGGACTCAGAGGATAAGAGATTCAGAGACTGTTGGGGGAGACATGTTAGACTTCTACCGTGCTGGGTAAATAAAGAAGTGAGAAATCACATATGCTTGGAACAGGCTTTTGAATTGTCCTATCCTACTCATATATTCACTCTGTGGCAGAGGAAAACTTACTTCACTACAGTCCTGTGGTACACTGATAGGAGAATCGTCAACTAAATGAAGCCCCTGCTGGGTGTTACCTAAAGCTCTTCTTAAAATATTCACACTGGTATGTTCAAATGGATCTGCCATATTCAACATATTCCACCACAGAGATTTCCCTTTTATAATGCAGAGCCAGAAAATAATACAGTTACCTTTCACAACGTATTTCATTTTGTCTTCTCACACTGGCAATTGACACATATAATATAAAAGTAAATTAGACAGGTATTTGGCAAAGTTAGAAACTGTATTCAAGTACCACTTTCTACCATAAGTATGATTTAATACATTAAAAAAATCTTTTTAAGTTTGATGCTTGACAATAATTTTTTGTAATTTAAGCAGCAAAAGGGAGAAATCCAAGGCTCTCCAAGTTCTCGCATTAACTTGTATATTAACATTTTTAGTAAATAAATGCTCTGACTTAATAAAGTATGTGTTTCTTCACTAAAAAAAACAGACACCACTATGGTGAATAAACAGTAATATATTTATATGCATACTTGCAAAAATATCAATTATTAACACAATGGTTTCGTATTCTATTCGAAGCTAATATAATCTGCTTGAGAAAAACTATATAAAAATAATCAAGTTCCTTCTAAAAATAACACTTAAACATGCTAAGGATGACTAATCTGTTGATATTTAAATAATGGTCTTACATGAGAATTAAGTTTCTTTTTTAAAATGTTAATATTTTGCTTTAGAGAATGAGATATGGAGTTCTAGCAGATGTCAGGACATGGACATCTCCTGGTCAGCCAAGGACTAAATCATATCAGCATAACAGCATTTAAATTTTTAATACATCAATTTTCCAAATGCACAGCACTGACCTGTGTAAATAAACTTTTCTAATATGTATAAAGGATTTAGCTTTGTCTCCAAGTGGAGCTTGGTTTTAGATCAAGGAAGTTCCCATAAGAAGGGAGAACAAAAATATAGTACATAAACCTTTCCACAGTGTTCCCTGAAGTGTCAATTAAAAATTGTTCTTCCATCAAGCAACTGTGAATCCACATTTTTTAATGATAATAAAGCAGGCAGGACGGTTTTTTTCTTTCTTCCTGCCAAATAATTCTAGCTTAATTTAACTGTACCTAATGTGAGGACAGAAGACCAAAGATAGGCTATTGCATTAGCATAACCGCCAAGAATAATAAAATAGGAAAGAAAAAATGATAAACAGAGCAAGGAACATAAAAGCACTTAAAACTTTATAAGCAATATTGTTTTAATAATCATGCAAATAGAACATTATCCAAATTTCACATTCCTACTTCTTTTATCTGCAAAGTCATGCCAGACAGTTCCCTTATAGAAATAAAAATTGATTTGGGACTCACAATTCTGATTAAATCTTGCTCAACATTTAGATCATAAGAAATTTAAATACAATATAAAAAAAAAAAAAAGAAAAAAAAGGAACCCTTTCAATAATGAAAGCATTCAGTAAGACTAATAGAATCTAACCATTTAGGCTCCAAGGTAACAACTAATGGTATGTATCCAGGAGCAAAGAATTATTAATACAATTACTTCACGAATTAAAAAAATCTCTTTTAAGTGAACAAGAAGAGATTTTTCCTTTCCAGAGAATGGATTTTAAAGCCATCAATTCATTACAATTAAAAAATGAAGAAAACTTCATTTAGGGCTCAAAACACGTTTTCATAATAAAAGAATACAAAGTAAATTCTACATTAGTAAGATTTCTGATTTTGTATTTCTTAACTTGAAGCAAAATTCTTTTCCATGATGGAGAAGGACTGTTTTGTGAAGTCGTAATTGTTTAATCTGTATCAAATTCATAAATATCTTCCCCATTCAGATATTTTCAGTGTAAAAGCATTTGATATGACATAATTTGACCTCATAATCTGGTCTAAGGACCTACTGTAATTAAACAGTGAAAGAGGATACCTGGTGAAGAATAAAGCTATTTTAAGGTGGGAGAAGAAAACAGGCCTTTGAGAAGATCAGTTCCTAAGTGCCAGGTACTTTATATTCAGTATCGTTTGAAAGCATTGGCCATGACCCTAAATTGAGGCCATCATTACCTATATCTTAAATAAAGATGGTGGGGGGTGGGGAGGAAGAGTCCTCACAAGAATCTAGAAAACTAGGTAATATTATTATTACCCCTCTATCTCTTTTTTGAATAGATGAAGAAAACGAGGCCCAAAGAAGCTAAGTAATTTGTCCAAGGCCCTCATGTAGCTAGCTGTTCAGTGGGGCAGATCACGATGAATCTGACTGGCCCCCTGAATCCAGGCTCTTTCTTCTGAACCGTGCTGCTTCTTATAGGATGCAAATACTCTAAGACAGTCCTCCAAACCCGTGGGGAGAGGAATGCAGATGTATACACACATGCATACATATACATGGATGCACATATACATACATGCATATATAATTTTTCCTTGCTATGAACTTTCTGTTTTAAGCTCTTTCTGGTGCAGCTTTAAGTTCTGGGGCCCAAATGGATAGCACTGCATTAACCCTGGGAAGGCTTAGAAATACCAGTCGATGGTATTGACAAGTGTTCATGAAGTACAGTAAAACCTCTGAGGCTTGTATGAGGTTCAAAAGCACGCACCAAGAAAGTTTGTTCAGAACGAGCCATAAGACATATCAACTCCTAAGGTACGAAACAAGGTTTCCTAGAAGGGCCAGCTGAACTTACTGGGCATTCTTCAAAAGTTAAGTCTTCTAAAATGACCATAAAAATTCAAACAGTGACGTACAGAGTCATGATATAAAATGTTTGGAGTTGAAAAGAAACTGCCTATACCTTTCCCACACTATGCCAAAAAGCTCCCCAAATTTTATCTTTTAAAAATACTACGTAGTAAAGAATCAAGGGCAAAAAGAAAAAAAAAATCTATATCTATATCTATATCTGAAATATAGGCAAAAAAGAATTTGCATGAGCAGGTCCAAGTATACTACTCATGATTTCACTTGGGGATGTTCAAAAGTGAGAGAAGTTATCAATACTGAAAAATATCAGTATTATCAAAAAGATAATAGCACTTGAGGTTTTCAGTACAGGCCTAGAAATCCATAGCTAAGAGGAAAGTAAAAGAGTGTCCTGGCAGCTACACTGATACTGTCTTCTCAGATTTGCTGCATTAATCCAACCATATTAGTATCATAATTGATTCGATCAAAAGACTTACTAAAGAAAATCAGTGTGCTTCAGTCCAACATCCTACACAGTCCAACAGTAGGCCTCTGCATATTCCAATGGAGTCAAGTACTTAGGAGAGGTCAACGAAACCTTCGAAAAAAATCATCATACTTTGTGTATATAGTTATTAACTGAATACTCTCCCTGACTAAAGAGAAGCTAACAGAATCTTGTGAAATGTGAATTTTGGACAATAATTCCAAATTAAAAGAAAGCAAAGCAAGTTGTTTTAAACCACTGCATCTTGGAAAGAGACAGGTGCAAACACAAAAGGAAGACACCACAGTCCACTAACAAGGAGCCAAAAAAAATATGCATTACAGCTAGCAAGAGTCACTGATGGCCAATCACCTGCGATTTTCATCCAGCACATCCAAGATCTGCTGGTAAGCCCTACGGGTGGAAGACTGGATAAGCGACAAAATGCCTCGAGCAGAGGAAAGATTAGCTCCGTCTTCAGGTAACATTGGGGGAGGACAGACCCGAACCTGTTGTGGCGATGGTGTCACACTGTTTACACAGCACAGCAAATGAAGAGAAAAACACTCAAGTCAGATATTTGTAAAACTTCAGCTGATCAGTTTCCCCAAACACTTAATATTTTAAGGATTATCTTAGTTTTCTTGTCCCTTTTCCCACCCTTCACTTTCCCCTATGAAAACAGTCAAACCAAACAGGTTAAAAACATATTAAATTGTTTTAAAAAAACAGCTACAATGCAACATCTGTGACTGTGTAGCTTTACGCATCAAATTAAACAAACTGAATATGAAAAAACAACTTTGGAGCAGGAAGAGAACTACAGCAAGCAGCAGTGGGTTCAACCCTGAGCTTTGGAGAAGCAGCATTCATTACTCGATGTATGTAATCCGATCCAGTCAATCAAACCTCTAACAACCAACACTGCACTGTGACTTATGGATGGTGAGAAGATTAAGACAGAGAGTTCTAGTATACAGGTGTCAGAGTTCAAACACGTGAATCGAAATGATTCCATGAAAATGCCATTGCAAATACTTCACAAAGACAAGGAAGCAAGCTGAGTTTATGATGTATGAATTAAAAATGATTTAAAGTTTCACAAAGCTGTAACAAAAAAGCATTTTGATAGCTTAATTATATTAAAGCATATGGTCTCTAGCTAAATGACTAAAAACATAAAACTACTCCCAATTCTGTGCGGAGAGTGAACAGAGAGGCAAGAGAGTTCTTAAATTATCCAGATGGATGTTAAACAACCATTTCTGGGCTTCTTGGTGACATAATCTTAATCATTCTTTCCTGTGTAAGCTGAGAGTCACAATTTCTTTGGCTCCATTGCCAGTGCTTCATAAAAGCTGAACATATTTGAATGAAGCAATTTTACAGTTCTAACATAAACTCTGGAGCTTGGTGTATTTTCACAGAGTAGTTTAATGTTAGGGCATGATCAGTTGTGTGAGGTATTTAAGTGATACCAGGACTTGGCCATCTGGTTTGTTACATTAAGAGGCTTTGTTGCAATAAAAGGACCATGACCCTGGGATGTGGGCTCAACGCTTTTTCTCGGTGTCAGTGCAAAAGCGCCTTAGGCTAAAACTCATCCCTGTGTACTTCATCCAAAAGAATGAAAGTGGAACAGATAGTGAACAAATGAAAAGAGAGAAATCTTTCATTTTGACTTGTGTAATATTTTCTAACTCAACATGCATTTTGTTTGGAAACCACAACATAAGTGGGATCATTTTTGAAAGGACAGCTGACATCTAATATTGTTCCCGGAGTCCCCAGAACATTAAAAACAAAATCCACAATTTTTTAACTTTGAAAGTCTTGATGATTCAAAGCAAGAAGTATTATAAATAAGAAAGCCATGTTTTCCAAAGACGATTTAGAAGAAAAAAATCTAAGCTATAACTTCACATATTGAGACATTAATTTATCAGGGCTAATTCACCACAGGAATTTGGCCTGTTGTTGTCAAGATAAATGCAAAATTTTGGGTGCTCATGGATGATTACCCTAAATGTCTGTCCAGAGATTCTGTAATATATATAAGCCAATTTATCAACTGACCCATGATACATGGCCAAACCCATATTAAGCATCCAAGAAGAGTAAATCTGGGATACAAAGTCTAGGTACTAGCCTTGTACTCAGCCCTCTCTTTAGGGAGCACAGGGAAAACCTAAGCTTCTTGCTCTTTGTGAGAGAGCAGACTGAATTCATGTTAGAAACGTGTCACCAGAAGCTGGAATAAGAAGGCCAGTTCTATAACTATAAACAAACAATCCAACTTAACACTCTCTTGATAGAGCTGGCAACAAACTTGGTTTTACTTAAATTGTAAAAGACTGACCAATATAATATTCTGATATAATTGAAGTTTTTTGTCTTTGCATTTTGGAGCTTAAATCAAACATCTGACACATCATTCTGCATCAGTAAATACATTAGCTAAACACTAATATATTAAAGACTATAATAATCAATATTTAGAATTATCATCTTGGAGCAACAATGTCAATAAACCAAATCCAAATTCATGACAGAAGTTTGACGGATTTTTGTCCACTAAAAATTACAGAAGGGTTACTTCCTTTGAGAGAAATAACTTTGTCAGAAACAAGTAAAAGGAACTATTTATTTAACGTTCTAAAAGTACAAGTATCTCCTATCTGTACACAGGAAATCAGGTGGCCATTTATAAATTAGTCAAGGAAAAACAGAATAACTGCAAAGAATTCTTAGGAAGGAATGCACAGAAGGTTGAGTTTGAAAACAGTCTATAAGATCTCTGCTGATTCTAAGATTCTATGCATGATGATATGAAAATTGGAATATGATAACAACTGAAAAAACCCTACATGATCTTCAACTATAACTTAATAAGAAAAAACATTTATATAGAAGGATAAAAGATGAAATTAAGTCCTTATCAATACTAGCAAAGACATTTATTTCATCAAAGACCAAAATCAAAAACATATTTGGATTTCTGGTTGTTTCTCAAAAGAAGTTAAAGTTCCAAAGATTAGTAAGAACTTTAACTTACTTTTCAGTATTTATTTGATAATCCTTCATAAACACCAAAAATAGAACAGGAACTATTTTTAAAACTGCTAACCACTTTGGGCAGTATATGTATAGATAAAATGTCCTTGACTAACATTTCCATCTATAGTTGAACCAAATGATTAAATTACAAATGACTAAAATTACCATAATTAGAAGTAATAAATACTTTAGCAATTTTTGTTCTTTTTAAAGCTTTAAGTGGTCTTGCAGGTGTTTTTTTACGAATAAATTTAAGAACAACAACAAAAAAAGCAAGCCCATTTTAGTAATCAGCCTGACTGGCATCAATTGTGGAAGGAAACAGTGTTTAGGTTTTTTATCTCTGTCTATTCTGTCCACACACAGGTGTACGGATTTTAGTTTTGACAAGCGAATTATTGTGAAAAGCAAAAAAGTAAACCTATTGCCAAGGCACTGGGATTATTAGAGCAAATGTTATAATATTAGTAATTAAACAGAAATGTACTTTGATAATAAATTGATCCAAGTAACGTTATAAAACAGCAAAATGTCTTTGTCTTTTTCTTTTACAAAAGATTAGGAAATTTTGAAGAAAGTGCTCATGTTTACTGTTATCATTTCATCAGTAATAGATCTACCTCATGCTTATATGAAATCTTACTACATGAATGTTAAGTAAACAACACTAGCCAATGTGAGAACTAAAATTTATATGAAAATTTATTTGGCACAACTATGTCATTATTAAAAGATCAGTCCAAAGTCAAGTACCTCTTTCCCCAAGGGTTTTCACAGGACCAATGTTTCTCAAACTGTGAGGGTATAACCTCTTTGCTGAGGCTCCAACCTCTTCCAAAAACAGTAAAAGTAAAATCATGAAAAGGGGGAGAAAAAATTTTCATGGAAACACAAATTTTGTACCATTTTTCTTGAAAACATTTAAATTTTAATTATTTATTTGACAGAGATAGAGACACAGAGAGAGAGAGAGAGAGAGAGAGAGACAGACAGAGAGCTTAAGCAGGGGGAGCTGCAGGCAGAGGGAGGGGGTGAAGCAGGCTCTCCACAGAGCAGGGAGCCTGATGTGGGGCTCAATCCCAGGGCCTTGGGATCATGACCTGAGCTGATTGCAGATGCTGAACCAACCACCCAGGTGCCCCATTTCTCTTGAAATTTTAAATAGGAAACCTTAATTTTTTGCCACTATCTGAGGCAATTCCCTGGTTCCTAGAAGCATATTAAGAGAAAAACCAACTTCTGTGACTCAAGAACTGCCACAGCTATTAAATTCCTATACAGTGGGCTAAAATATCCCCACAAGAGGTCAGTCACTCCCACACCTTGTTCTATCACACTTACAGAAAGAATTGGTTTAAGTGATTTCAAAACATTCTTCTAAGCATTTTAATCTATGGAATTAAAAAAAAACCCATCTTAATGACAAATCACTCTTAAATCCCATTCTCCTTCTGTATGAAAATAAGAAAAGATAGTGTGCTAAAATTGAAAAAAAGACTGGAATTACCCGAACCTGGTTAAGTTGAATCTATAGAGAACTAATATACCAACCAAGGCAAAATAAAGAAAAATAAAAAAGGATGCATGGTCCTTATGTGCAAATTATTCCATTTTACTTTACTGCTACACTCCAAATCATACATAACTTCCTTAATTGATCTAGCTCTTTTTTTTTTTCCTTAATGAAGTGTATGTTGACAATTTGAGAAATTCTAAAACCCAGGTACTGAAAAGCCAAACAGTAAGAGCATTAGGGTATTATACGATGATAATTACTTGGTGAAATATTAGTATAACATACGCCTGCAAAATTAAAACAACTCCTAGTTGTGAAAAGCAGAGCAGATAAAATCTTACGTGTACTCCGGTGCAGAAATCGACGCCTGGAACCTTGAAATTTTATTTCTTGGGGCAGAATCTGATCTGTGCCACCTTAAATAATAATTATGCTTCTTTTACATTCAGCTTTTATAACAGAAAGAAAAGCTAGATACAAGTCTACTGTTCAGAATTCATTTTTGTGTCAGTAGTGGACAACAATCAATCCTACTAACTCTTGAAAGCAATTAAGAGAACAAAGGCCAGTGCTCTTGCTCTTCGTCTGTATGTACTTCTACTCTTCAAGCCAAGGAAAAAAATAAAATGGAGGCAGGCAAAGGTTCATGCATAATGACACACAGTTAATTTTACATTACAAAGAAGAGAGTAAAGTAGGTAAAGACAAAAAAGGTTTAGTAATTACATTAGTGCAAGTAAAATGTAGCTGTTTTACATCAATAATCTCTTCAATACCACATTACCAACACTGAATATATAACAGGGCTCATTATATAAAATTCCTCATGTTAATTACATGTAGATTCTAACAGATGAATTATAAATTTTAAAATTAATAATGGTAGGGGAAGAAAAAGCAAGGTTACATTATTAACAAAAAGATGGTTAAGTATCTTACCATGACATGGTAACATACGAAAAATGAAAGTATGGTTAATGTAAATATGGTAATATAAGAATTTCATCGTGAAATGTATAGTTAAATATGCATGTTATTTTTGCCACCAAAAATTAAAACATGAGCTTTTCAGTTTTATTAAACAGCTAGAAAGTGCCATTAAGAAAACTTAAACACAAAAATTAAGAAAACTTAGTTAACTCTCTAATCTTCTCTGTTTTGAGGAACTTAAGTTATTGGTAACTACAAAAACACCTATGAACTAATCATCTACTCTAAATTATACCTCTCTAGGCTGGTTTTCAAACATAGTAAAGCTGTTTCCTTTCTCTTCAACTCAACTATCAATAGTTACTTAAAAACCAAAAGTAATGCTATCCTATAACAGTCCTGTCTTTCTCACTGGTGTGAAATTTCAAATTTATTAGAGACCTAAATAATAAGCCACATCTTCATATAACAGAAAAGTTTACTAGAAACCTTCGCTACGTTGTAAAATATTTCAAATAGAGAATAACAAAAGCCCTTCCGTATACACTTAATCATTCTGATAGGTACTAAGTATCAAGAAGCTATCCTAGCCAGCAACTATGTAGTCTTTTTTTACCATTTGTGTAATATATCTGAAAATATTCTAGAAAAATGGATTTCATGGACCAGCTGATATCCCTGCCAACCAGGTTATCTTCAGAGAAACATAATTACCATAAAAAATTTCATATTAATGGTTGAACTTTTCAGGTACTTCCTGAAGGAGAAGATTTCACTATCTTTCTATATAACCCTTCAGAATAACTAGAACACTTTGGGAAACGTTTCAAGATTTTCCAAGAAATCAGAGCAGTTACAGTCCTCCTTTGCGCCTACTACAAAGAAGAGAGAGCCTAATCCCATCAAAGCCCCTCTGCATCCCTATATTCTTCAGTCAGGTCCAAACTAGAACTTGGTGTAGTTTCAACACAAATGGTATATTGTACTGTCCTGTACTTTAGTTCTATATACATTTAAGTGTTTTGCTTTTATCTAGATTTTCAAACTCTGAGAGAGATGCTCCATCCCCTGATTCTGTTGTAGCTCCCAGAGAAGCTAACAGGATGGTTCATGATGAATGAATTCATGAAAACTGACCCAAAATGGAATGAGGCAGATATATTAATTTACATAAACATTCTAAATCATCTATTTAGAAAAGCCACAATCACCAATAGATTTGAGACTTAAATTCTAAAGAGATTTTAAAGGGATAGTTTATCTGTAAAAAACCATTAACTTTAAAGAAACAACAACAACAAAAAACATCTGCCTGATCTAAAACATCTTATAGTGGGGTAGTTTTAAGATCAGAGTATGATAATACAACCAAATGAAAACATCTAAACAAACAGCCCTTTAAACAACATACTTGTATTTTTGGAAAATGAAATGGATCTAACAATTCAATGACTCACTCAGTAGGCAGAGAGCTAAACAATAATCCATGAAAAGTAAAACAATTCCACTTGCCTAAGCTACATGGTTTACCATGGCTCATTGGAAGCAGAGCTGGAAGGGCTAGTTCACAATCTGAAGACAAACTGAGTAACTTGAAAATAAAGACACTTGCTTAAAGTGTTTTTTTGTTTTGTTTTGTTTTTTCAATCTACATGCTAGATAAACATTTTTGAAGGCTGCACAGAACTGAGCACTTACATTTATCAATTTCTCTTAAGTACACTTAATAAACAATTCCCAAAATAAGTAAATCATACTTCTAGAATTCTGCCATCCACATTGAAGAGGATAATGCTACTGGAAAGTTCTCACAACATATTTTAAGGCTATAAAAATAACCGCAAAAATGTAAAATTGATGTAAATGTAAAACAGATTTCCAACACTTAAAAGCAAATCATTTACTTTTTTCTCAGGTTCTTAGGCACAAAACACATACTTTTTTCTTTTTTTAATATTTGGGAGTTAAAAAAAAGAATTATTTAGAAATAGATAGGAGAATACATGAAGAAAACTAATAAAGGAGATACACTGCTCAGTGGTTCTACTCACATGGAGTCAGCTCTGACCAGCTGTCCGTTTTGGCGAACGGCATTTTCACTCATAGAGCGCTCTCTTTTTAGCCTGCCAACTGCACGGATCTGTGAAGCACAAAGAAAAAGAGAGGAATAGAAAATATTCTTAGTAGCCTAGTAGCTCTTTAGTATCAAAAGAAGCTTAATCCAAGGCTACTCACAAAATTTACAAAGAGCAGGAGTACAAGACAGGTTAAAAACAACAACAACAACAACAAAAACCCTACCTATTATAATGCAGATAAACCTAGGAATGCTTTTTAACCTCCTGAAAAAACCACCTCTGGTTTCTATTTAAGTATCAACTTACTTGGTACAATTATATTTTTATTTATTATAATTAAAGGCATATATATTATAGGAAATGGGACGTATTTGTATTACAAATAAATGTTCCAGGCTTCTGGGACTAAAGCAAATTCAAATTTGGTTGCATATTTGAAAACTAGACCAAATAAATAAATAAATAAATAAAAGCCTTGGTACTACCTTAAAAGTTTTGGCATTCCAGAAATAGCCACACACTCCCAACCCACATGCTGTTCTTACAGAATGTATCACTGACCTTCTCCATTAAAGGGATAGGATTTATGTTCCCTTCCTTTGAAATTGGGAGGGCTGGTGACTGCTGTAGAGGTGATGCGATGTGGTTTCTGAGACCAGGTCATACACAGCAATAAGGCTTCTTTCTGCCTTTCTTCACTAAACTGTTCATGTTTGGAACAATGGCACCAGGATGTGAAGATTACGAGTCACATGGAAAGGCCATGTGTAGGTGCACCACCAGCAACTGTAGCTGAGGTCCCAGACAACAGCCAGTATCAACAGACACCTGAGTAAACCATCAGCTGATTGTAACTTGGGCTGTAGAGTCATCCAAAGTCATCCCTAGCTTTGAGACTTCCTAGCTTAGTCCCAGGTATTGTAAAACAGAAACAAGCTTTCCTCTTTATGCCAGCTGCAATTCTTCACACACGGAATCCAGGTCCATGAGCAAGATGGAATTTTGGTTTTTCCTTTTTCTTTTAAGTTACTTAAGGTGGTTTAAATACAGAGCAATAGAACAATGATAAATCACTAACTTTCCTGTTTGTTTAGGGTTTTTTGTTTTTGTTTTTAACTAGAAACAGCCTTGGCAACTTCATGGTTTAAGAAAAAAAAAAAGGTAAACTTTAATATAAAGGACAACTGGTATGTGAACCAAGGGACTTGAAAGTTAAGATTTTTAAAAATGCAAATCAGTGCCTACTGATGATTTTTTTAAAAACTTGAGAGTAGACAATCAGGTTACAAGCACCTTCAATGGAGAATAAATCCAGATTCTACGACAACAAAATTTAAAACCATACTATGAAGCACATAATTTCAGAGCATGGTTTAGATTTGGTTATGGGTTATGAACCATTTATCCACTTGAGCAAAAGAAAAAAAAAACACTTCTAGAGACAAAAAAGGAGTCAGTCTGAAGCCTACCGTAAGAGCTCTTTACAGTTAAACCAAAAATAAAAATTCCTTTAAAGCAGTATATATGTGTATGTATGTGTATATATATACACACACACATATATATAGGTGTTAAGTTATATACAACTTAAATATATATATAACAATATATTGTTATACATGCATATAAATGCAATATATATAGGTGGTGTATTTATTTCTGTATCTCTATCTCTATCTCTTAATACCACTTCAATCAAGTACACTTGATTCAGAGAGCAGTACTGGTCTGTGAGAATCCCTGCGATCTCTCCGTTCCATCTCCCCAGAGAACAGTTCTTCCATGCTGCAGGGATCAAGATGAATCCTCTACTAGATCAGAACCATTCTGGCTGTTGTGGTGTGAGAACTAAGATTAAGCAGGGCAGGCAGTGACAATAGAAAACAAATTAGGTCAATGACTTCAACACAGCCTGGAAACTAGAGGATCCTAAGTTTGCTATTTTCACCATTTGAAATCTGATTTAAAGATAACTTCCCCGGAACACTAAGCCTGATACTACTGCCATACTGGAGGGAAAAAGCAACTTCAGACAAAAGCATACATTTGTCAGGGGCGCCTGGGTGGCTCAGTTGGTTGAGTGACTGCTTCACGGGGAGTCTGCTTCTCTTTCTGACCTTCTCCCCTCTCACTCTCTCTGTCTCTCTCTCTCAAATAAATAAATAAAATCTTTAAAAAATATATACATTTGTCATGCCTTCTAATACGACCAACTGGTATCCTGTAATACCAAAGTGCATGGACACAGCACTTTGTGTGATAAGGAACACCATCTTTTAAATATTTCCACCCTTTAGTTCGGTCATGGGGGTCGTTTTTTCAATTCAAGGTTTTTATTTATTTTTTAAAATTATTTTTTTCCAGCTGTATTGAAATCTAGTTGACAATTCAAGGTTTTTAAATGTCATTCAGAACCAACAAGCACTGGTTACCCATTTAAAAACTTGTGTTCTGGGGCGCGTGGGTGACTCAGCCCGTTAAGCAGCAGCTTTCGGCTCAGATCATGATCCCAAGGTCCTGGGATCGAGCCCCACATCGGGCTCCCTGCTCAGTGGGGAGAATGCTTCTCCCTCTCCCACTCCCCCTGCTTGTGCTCATTCTCTCTGTCAAACAAATAAATAAATAAATAAAAATCAATAAATAAAAATAAAACTTGTACTCAGTTCTGAAGCTGAGAAAGTTTCCCAGCTTCAGGTAACTTCCTGCAGGCCTTAGGGTCTTCTGTGTCTGATAATAGGCTTAAAATTCCTCCCTCCTCATTTATACGGCCTAAGGGATGCTAAGAACACTAAGAACTGTCATGATTTGGTTATTTTGCAGTTTCTTGCCCAGATCAGTTTATTACTTGGTTGCTTTTATTAGTTCCCTGCAGGGAGAATCATCAAGCGATGGTCATGTCCTAGAGTGGCTTCCAAGTACAGATTAGGTATATTGAAAGGGTTCATCAACTTCCTCTCTACCAGCCAAGCCTCCAGATTTTATAAACCCTGTCTATGTGAGGCGATTATCTGCATCATGCTTTAAGCCTTCTTCATGGGTTCCCTTGGGTTCTTCAAGCCAGTTTAGGAATTTAAGTGCAGTTACTTTCTGCAAACTTATTGTGTCAGACAACATTTTAGACAATTTCTACAGCCTTCTTCATAAGCCACCTTCTTATAGTCTCCTTTCTTGCCATAGGCCAGTGGTTCTCAAGGGTGATTTTGCCCTCAAGGGGACATTTGGCAATGAATGGAAAGAATTTTTCCTTTATTTTTATTATGATGAACTACACATAACATAAAATTCACCATTTTAAACTACTATACAATACAGTGTATTTGATTGTGTAACCATTGCCTCTACCTAGCTCCAGAACATTTTTATCACCCCAAAAGAAAATCCTATAATGATTAAGAAGTCATTCCCAATTCCCCTTTCCCTCAATCTGCTGGCAACCACTAATCTGCTTTCTGTCTCTATGGATTTGCCTATTGGATATTTCATGTAAGTGAAATCATAAAATATATGGCCTTTTCTGTCTGGCTTCTTTGATGTAGCATAATGTTTTCAAGGTTCATCCATGTTGTATAATGTGTAAGTACTTCATTCCTTATTATGGCTGAGTAATATTCCACCAATAATATTCCACCAATAACAGATACACATTTGGTGTAACTATTCTTCAGTTGATGGACACTGGGATTATTTCCACCTTTTTTTAGCTATTAGAGACATTTTTGATTTTCATGATTTGGAGGATTCCTCTGGCATTTAGTGCACAAGGATCAAGAATGCTGTTAAACACTCTACAATGCAAAAGGAGAGCTTTCACCACAACAAAGAATTAGCAGGTCCAAAATGTCAACAGTGCCAAGGCTGAGAAACCTTGACATATGCTGCAAAAGGACTACTAAAGAGTCAATGATTCAGGGGATCTCACTTGATAGGTTCTGACTAGGATCTGAATGAATCATCAGAGCAGCACTCAGGGTCTTATTGGCTTCTCTTTCAATCCATCTTCTAGAAGCTACTAGAACTCTGGTTCTTTTTCCTTTCTCCTCTAGTCAAGAGGCTGATTGTCTTCAAGGCTGCAGGACCCTTCCATGGACTTGAAGTACAGGTCATCATTTTTGCTTTCCTTTCAATAGGTGGTGGGTACTAATCTCTGAAACTGCTTTCTTGCATCTCAGGATTTGGCTCTTGCCACAGGAACTTAACTTTTATAACAATAGTATTTAAACATACAAGCTTTTAACATAAATTAGAACATGTGCTAAACACATTACATGCATTATTATAGTTATTCTCACAATAATCCTAAGTACTCTGCATTATTCTTATCTTTCTTTTAGAGATGAGCCTCAGAATTAATAAATAAGTGACCCAAGGTTATGTCATTAATAAGTAGCAAAACAGCTGTTCAGAATTAGGTCTCATTTTCAACCCAAGTTTTTCACTACGGTGCTAAATACTTTGGGCATCTACCACATTTGACTAAATGTACTCCAACTACTGCAGGAGTAAACCCCATAGGTCTACTAAGGGCAATCCCGGTAAACTTTTTTTCTTAAAAGTAATCACTCAAGAAAATGCCTGACTTGTTTTCAATCAATTATTCTCACCGAGTAGGCAGTTATCTAAAATAGTGGGAGCAGAAAGATCAAAAGGAAAACAAACTCGAAGAATATTAATAGGGAGGGTTTCTCCCCTGGTAGAATCCTCACTCCAAAACATTATTATCCACAGCAGTAATTTCCACTGGGAACTTTTATGTAGGGGCTAAGAAGCAGGGCCTCTCACTGAAAGCACGTGGTGATACCTTTCATCTTGCAGACAATTCTATTACCCTGCATTATTCTTGGCTATTGAGAACTTTGTATCTTCTGTGTGTGGGTGTCTCTCCCTCACTCATGCCAGGATGCACGAACTCTATCTCACTACACAGGGTCTTACACAAAAGCTCAAAGAAAGTTTGTTAAATAAATACAATTCTACAAGTACTTCAGTGCCTTTTCACCATGTGAACACTCAGATTTAGTGCTTTTCACCAAGCATATATCTAGAATGTATAAACTGGCAGCTCTATTATCTCATTACCTCAGCAAAAACTCCCAAGCTAAGAAAAGGCCTCCCCGGTACTAGGACACTGGACTCCTCTGGGTTGTATGGATACTTTACCCTCTTGGAAAGGACTAACATGAACAAATGACACACAGGCAGTTCTGCCATCAGTAAAAACATATGTTTGCATATTGTCTTATGCTAGCTTCATGACAACACAGAAGTTCAGTGTAAAAGCTGCAACTCTAAGTATCATCACAGAAAAGAAATTTTACAAAATTGGCTCTGAATCCATGGGAGAGGCAACATCTGAACTTTGCTACTAACATCTCATTAGTCCAATCTGCCATATCTCAGTCAATAGGGCTATTCATGTTGCTAAAAAGCTAGTCAGGCTTTTTAGCAAGCTAGATTAGGTAGTATTAAGGGAAAAAAGAGCTTTCCTTGTCCTCTTTGCCAGACTTCTTTTGTAATAAAGGGATGTATTAATTTTCTATGCTAAACTTCCCAACTCTTTCAGTATTGCTTAAGGTATAACTCCTAGCCATGAAAGTTCTTCCATCTAGACCATGTGAATGTTAATGATTCCACAAAACTTCCATTTTCCTGAGACAGAACATTTAAACTTTAAAAAATAGCATAATATCTATTTTTTTTTTAAGATTTTATTTATTCATCAGAGAGAGAGAGAGGGAGAGAGAGCGAGCACAGGCAGACAGAATGGCAGTCAGAGGCAGAGGGAGAAGCAGGCTCCCTGCGGAGCAAGGAGCCCGATGTGGGACTCGATCCAAGGACGCTGGGATCATGACCTGAGCCGAAGGCAGCTGCTTAACCAACTGAGCCACCCAGGCGTCCCATAAAAAATAGCATAATATCTTATTTGGGTTATCTATGTAGCAGAATTTATGGCAAGCAATGGTCCATGTGGAAGGCTTTCATTACATATTGCTAATGTAGGAGTTACAGCTTTCAATCTTCTTTACCTTTTGCTTTTACCTATATTATTTCAAATTCACTTGACATTAAAATTGTACTTACTTCTTCATTTTGAGGGGTTGGAGGAGGTCTTTCTAAATCCAGAAAATCTAGTGGTCTTTCACTTAGCGTAAGTACACGAGGTGGTGTTTTTAGTGCCAGAGGTTTAAAGGGAGTTGACTGAATAAGGTCAAGATCTGCTGGTCTTGAAAACGGAATGTCTTCATTATTTCCTAGGAGTGTAAAAAAAAAAAAAAAAAAAAAGGAAAGGTTTTGAAAAGACAGTGGTTTCATTAAAATGTATCTGCCACTACACACCCCCAGAATAACTAAAATTGAAGACTGACATTTCAAAGTGTTGGCAACGATGTGGTGCAATGGAAATTCTCATACACCACTGATGGGGACATAACAGGTACAATCAATTTCAAAAGCAGCCTGACAGTTTTTCATACAGTTAAATATAACTTATGGTATAATCTAGCAATTCCACTCCTAGATATATGAAAACACACATCCCTACAAGAACATGTATTAATGAGGCTTTATTCCTAACAGCCCCAAACAGAAAACAACCCAAATGTTCATCAATAGCTGAATTCACAAACAAATTATGGTATATTCACAT
The DNA here is from genome assembly GCF_022355385.1 of Mustela nigripes. NCBI lineage: Eukaryota > Metazoa > Chordata > Mammalia > Carnivora > Mustelidae > Mustela > Mustela nigripes. The sequence continues at coordinate 35,594,356 of NC_081559.1, read as the reverse complement.
AGTGGAATACAACTCAGCAAAAAAAGGGAATGAAAAATTGATACAAGCAAGAACATGAAAGAACTTCCAAAAGCATTACACTAAGCAAAAGCCAGACCCAAGAGTATAAACTGTATCAGTCCATTTATATGAAAATCTATAAAAGATGAATCTAGTCTCTGGTTATAGAAAGGAGATTATGGTTGCATGGAATTTAGGGGGAGGAACTAAAGGAGATGGGGCACAAGGGAATATTTTAGGATAATGAAAATGTTCTATATCTAGACTGTGGTGGAAGGTCACAAGAGTATATGTATTTGTTAAAACTCATCAAACTTCACACTTAAAAATTACATGTATTTTATGTATGTAAATTATGTATCAATTAGTTGAATTATTAGAAAATACTCTGAAATTTTATTAAACTTTTTTTATTAAACTTTTTGAAAGTAATGTAAAGTTTTATTTCCCATCCCCTTTTCTAAATAATATTTTGAAAAACCCAGAAATTTTCATAAAAATACAAAAAACAAAGATTTATCAGACAACTTTATAAACAAATGTAAAATACCTGCTACAACAATCCTTTCTGGAACCTGCATAATGACACTAGCATTTGGAACTCCTTCTTGGAATCCTTGTTCCAGGTCAGCATTTGGTGGTGCTACCTTTAATTTCTCCGGGACCCTCATCTGCTGACTAATACCTTCGGTGTATTCCATTTCATACTGAATTCGACTAATCTCCGCCATCTCAGCAGCAGTGGGAGAAGGAAAGGCTGCCCCACTCACTCTATGGGCAAAAATTTAAAGACAGGGGTGACTGTTAAAATGTCAGTCTTCTTTACATAGCGAAGTTAGAAGACAATACCTTGTAGGAAGCGCAAAAGGAGACTTCTTATTTGTATTGAACAAGTACAAAGGGAAAGTAAAAGATTGAAGATAATGTTTTCCTCAACATAATGCCTTCTCATTTATCAGCTGAAATGGCACCCTGAAGATATTGGTTAAGAGCAAATTTTAAAATTATTGTATAACTACAAGACAAATGGGCACACACATATACACTCTCCTTCTCTCTGCATAGCTATGCATGCTGCTTATAAAAAATGAATGAAATAAAACTTAAATTAAATTCTGAGGGAAAGCTGCTAGGATTTTATAAAAATGAAATTAGGAATTGCTGTCATGCATGAAGAAAATAAAAACTTTTAATGATGAAAATCAAATTCATAAAGTAAATAAGGCTAATTCTAAATTTATTTTAAAAATGTAGTCCCCTGAAAAATCACAAGATACAAATTCAAACTTCTCTTACTGAATGTATACCTGGTTACTGAGATGCAATGAACACCAAATATAGAATATGTAGCAATAAACCCTTCCTATATGCATTTGTTTCATGGGATTATAAGCTTCACATTAATCTGTATTTAGTATCATATTTACATGTATATTTTTAAAAAGCACGGCATGCCTTTAAGGGGAAGTACAAATGCATGAATAATCTTCTAAATTAGAGAAGGATCCATGCTTCAGGAAAATGCAGAGGAAAGTTACCCCCAAATATAAAATGTTGAAAGAAGTGTAGAAGAGCATGGTTAGCCTATGGCAATCAGCTTTAAAGCCACTATCTCTCAAGCCTATAATACCAGCTCAACTGAATAAAATGTCACTGACCTTCCTAGTGGTGTGTCACTGCTTGTTCTTTTACTCATTTTTAATACAGTAAATACACGTCTAGAATAGCTATTAAGATACTGCTACCCTGTAGTTCAGTTTACTTTATACAACAATTCCCCTACAGATCTGAACTTTTTTGGAGGTGTACATAACAACACGGACACTGCTTTTCCAGCTGTAAAAAAGAAAGAATAAAGATCAGTATTTCAACAATTCATTTATTTAAAAAACCATGAATACAAGTAAATAGATATCTATTTCAAATTATCTTCTAAGACTTGATCTACAAAACCAGTTTTCAGATTTCTCCTAAACAGAGTTATTCTATACCTCAAAAACCATAAAGATGATTTTACACACAGTCACTATTTTATGATTTTCCAAACAGGATAATCAAATGTATATAAGGTCAGAGTAAAAAAAAATTTTTTTTGCCATAAGACTCCTTTTAATCATTATATTCTGAACAGGGGATAAAGTCCTTTTCTTTTTTTAAGGCTTAAGTACAATACAAATGAAAAAATCATGAAGAGAATATAAAGGGCAGAAGTAAATGTATGTTTTTGAGATACCTAAAAAACTGATGTTTGAGTAATGGTTTCTTTAAAAGGAAATGACTTCAAAAGCCAAATTACACTGAATTTTCAGCAAAAGATATTATATATAAATCAAGGGCAATAAAAAGTAAAGATGATATAAAGGTGAGTCACACCTGGGATATTTCCTAAACTCCATGTCAGAGATGTGTTATGACCCTTGAACCACCTCAATAAGATGCTTAGGAGAGTTCTGAGAGGTTGCTCAGAGTGCTAAGCCGTGACAACTGGTTAGTTATGACTGCTAAATTGCCTCCTTTATTCTTTACCAAAATGTGTGAATTTTAAGGATCTGGCATGCAGATGGTTTAAAGACTAAGAAAATAGAGCCAAAAGACAAAATTTTTACTCACAAACGTGTACCAACTACGGCTTGCTATTTGGCACTATCTGCTTCTGTGCTTCATATTAAATCCTTTACCTTGCTTCAATGTGCCTGTGCTGGATTTTGAGCCACTTTTGTCCCTAGGGAAGAAAAACAGGAGCTAATTGAAAACCTACATGAAAACCAACATCAGGAATTCATTGCTGGAAATCCTCTAAATGATAAGTCACCAATGACATACAAACTTACATTAAGAAACTAATACAATAAAGAAAAAATTAACAAGCTTATTACCAATTTTAATCCCACAGACAGGGTCCTATAAGCATTCATTAGTTAATGCAAAATAAAATATAGAACTGCCATCATCTCTGATCTGTATTTAGAAAGATGTGACAGATGAAAAATACTTAGTTTGAAGGACCCATAATATTCATATGTATATACATATATATAAAGGAGAAACAAATGCATTTTGGCTAAATTTTTATTCAGCTATTTTCATGCAATACTTAATTTAATTTCGTATTTATTTCATTCACAACTTTCATTCAATATTTGAGTTTGAACCAGTAATATATGCACATGTTACAAAGCACACAAGAACATTCAGAGAAACAGGGTCCCACCAGACCCTATCCTATAGCGACCAAGGTCCCCACAGGCAATCTCTAATCTTTGTGCATCTTTCTAGAGGAGAAACTCTTCCAATACTTGTGTATAGATGAAGCACAATAAGAGCTTATATTCAGATATGATACTGAAAAGAGACATCTCAAAAGAATTATAGCCTTGGGACACTGTAAGTTGAAGTTTTATAATAAACAAGGAACACATATAACCAGAACATTATCTCTCTAAAATGTGCTATTCTCCCCACTCCATTTACCACATTTCAGTCTTCACTGACTTTGCACCAATACATCCTATTAGTGTCAAAATTTCATTCTATAGCAACATCTTGTCTTATGAGAATCTGTCTGTAAAATAGCACAGACTTAGATCATAAAGACAGATGCTGAAAAGACAACTTCTAGAAAAAGCCAAATTCTCCTTTACCCTATTTGAGCTACTTAAATTTAAAAAGCAAATGGAACTTTTCTAAGGTATAACACTGTAGTGTCCTAATTAGATCAGAATCTATCCCCCCCACGTTAGACTATAGCATTTTTGGTATTATCTTTTGGCAATACATAAAACAAACTTCTCATTTGGAGTTAAGATATTAATTCCAGAGGTTCTGTCATTGCAAACTACTAGTCAACCAGTACATGATTGTCCGTCATATAATTAAGGAGACAAAATCTCTCTCAAAATCACAGATGATCTTAACCTCTAATTTCTAAGCCTTTGAGTTCCCAAACACCAGTAATCTACCAATTTTATATAGTTTTTCCACATTCCCACAGTGCATTTATTCTTACCTACATTTTTTAGCTCAACTTTTAAACATCTTAAATAAATGAATTTTAAAAGGAAACTTTACATCACTACCTTAAACCATACATATAACAAAAACATAACTAAAAGAAAAAACCCTCATCCATATACTATCTAGAATCAAGTCAAATTCCACTCCTGGAGAATGTCCGAAATGTGGGACACAATGACTCAAGCTTGACTTTCTTATTTTCTACATTAGATCACTGGAACCCAGAGAAATAGTCCAGGAAGTCGCAGAAACAACTTGGGTCAAATTGATTGTGGTTGCAAAGATTTATATAATTCTCCAATTATGAAAAAAAAAATCCGGTTCTTTATCACTTATTGTTGTGGATCTAGTTCAAGGTTTTTATATAGGTCACCCTGTTTCCATTCTCTTTTCAAGCAACTATACTTAAAAAAATAAGTGCATTAACAAATCAGGGTATAACAATCCAGGATTAATTACAATTTTGAAAGAAAAGTAACCAAAAACTTGAAAAAACACAAATCCACAAATTTTAAAATAAGGGTATGAATCTACAGAAAACAAGTTTCAAAAGCAGAAGGGAGGAAAGTAACTGCTAAACTTTGTAATCCTTAAAACGAGGCAGCCCTATCGGACAGGAAGGGATAGCACACACAATTTCCTTTTGGAAAGAATAGCAAGACCAATTCCCACGGGTTTGAAACCAAAAAGGTAGCAGCTCCTACACATAATTTAATTACACAGGGAGAAGACTACTTAGTAGTCTTACTAAGTCATTCTAATTCTTTCCAAATCCATTTTCCTGAGGGTTTTTCCTTTGGGATCTCATTAGCTGACGAAATTGACACAGAAAGAAACGTTTTTCATTTAGGGAGAGAAAACACGTAAGGTCCTTCAGGTCGAGTCTCTCCGTGAGTGGACAGGAGGCTTGAATACAACTGGCTCTACTTTAGGGAACAAGGGCTCTGGGGCTTTTCTTATTTGCAGCAATGAAAAGCTGTCACCACTTGGAAAGGGTCGCCATCCCTACAGAGCGCCCCTTGCTCTAACGCCGTAGGACGCGGCCCGGGGTGTTCCTGCACCATCCAAGGGGCCCTGTCCTGCAGGCGAAGGTCAGAGGCTCAGCAGAACCGGGACCCGAGCTTTCCTTCTCCGGCTTCCCAGCTCCTGGAAGGAAACCCGAGGAGCAACTAACTCCCAGCATCCACACCTGGGAGCAAGCGTGCTCACGGACCCACCCGACCCCGGGCCTCCGGCGGCCGCCCAGCTTCCAGCAAAGCCTTCCTTTGCTAACCCGTCTTTCCCGCGAAGTAAAAACAAAAACAAAAAAACTACTTGTCAAGCCGGCTGGCGTCTGGCCCAAGGTCATTCTGAAAGGGGCCAGGGCCTCGGCCGCGAAGGATGAGGGGAAACCCCAGCCAAGCTCCGCGGTCAAGCTCTCAGGAGGTTTCCAGTGTTTCCCAACACGATCCCACCGGGCTGTCAAAATAAGACCCCGAACTAGGGGAGGGGGGGTCGTCAGGTTAGCCCCAAAACGTTCGCGGGAGCTTGTGCTGCTCTCTTCAGGGACCGAGGAGGCGGCAAGATCCTGAGGGAGTGGCAAAGCCAGAGCCCGGGGGTTGGGACTCGCGGCGACACCATTGGGGCGGCCCGGGCCACCGCGGGTAACCTCCTTCGGCCGGAGGGTCATGGCCGCGGCGGTAGGCCCGGAGGCCGGCACGGGCCGCGGGTCCCGCGTCGGGAAGGTATCAGCACTCACCCCTGGGCCCGCTGAAGGGTCCCCGGCGAGGGCTCCCGCCCGCCGGCTCCCGGGGCGTCGCAGTGGGCGCTCCCAGAGGCCGTTGGCCGAGCGCACCGAGGCGCCGGGGCAAAGCACCGGCCTGAGCGGCCCGCAGCGGGCCGGGAGAGATGCGAGAACGGCCGGAACTGGTCCTTGCCGGGAGCCGTAGCTGAAGCAGGTTCGTGGTCATGTGATGCAGGCGAGGGCGGACGTGAGGCTCACGCACAGGAGCAGGGGCAGGGCGACGGCGATACGGGGACATCTTTGTTGAGGGCAAAGAGCGCCAACTGCAAGCAAGAACGCGTCTGGTAGGAGTTTGGTTCACGACTGAAATTTTATTTTATTTTATTTATTTTTTGGGTTCACGGCTGAAATTTTATTCTATTTTATTTTTTAAAAGATTTTGTTTATTTATTTGATAGCCAGAGGTCGCAAGTAGGCAGAGAGGTAGGCAGAGATAGAGGAAGAGAAGCAGGCTTCCTACTGAGCCAAGAGCCCGATGTGGGGGCTCAATCTTAGGACCCTGGAATCATGACCTGAGCTGAAGGCTGAGGCTTTAACCCACTGAGCCACCCAGGCGCCCCACGGTTGAGAAATTTTAATTGGAGTTCGTGATCTGTAAGACTTACATGTTTACAGGGTGGACAAACCTTCCTAGCCAGTTAAAATGACTATTTTTCAGGACTGGTAGTATCAAAATATCTGGCGTGAGGCCTAATACTCCGAATATTTCACCGACTCTGCTGGTGATACTCCGATTTTGATCACTGGTCGAGCTAATTAATTATTAGATGTCTTCCTCAACAGCACCCCTGCCCTGACTGGCTTCACTAATCGCTCAACAAGAGAATGATGGAAAAAGAGAAGTTAGGTTTTGCAGTAGGTACCAGCCTTATTTAGCCTCGGTAGAGCCCTCTCTGGATCTAACCACCCAACTAACTTTCCGTGGGAGATTCAGTACTTTGATCCCCAACATCAGGGCGGGCTGAAGCCAGATGGCGGGATATTTTGTGTAACTAGACTTTAACAGCCGAACAAGGACATGTGCACCAGCGGGTACTTCTCTAGAATCTAAAGATGCTCCAGAGAGGTTGCCGCTTTTCAAAATAATTGAGGAAGCACTTTGAGAATTGTGTTCTTGGGTCTCTTATTAATAGTGGCAAATCATCCTTTCATAAGAATATATAGATTTTAGGAATGATGAGTCATTCCAAACCAATTCTTTTGGGGGAAGATAGAAAGACCAAGCTGGGTAGGCTGTCCATAACCAAGACTTGTAGCAGTGAGGGCCATGCTGCTTCCACCAGCACCCTTCCACTTCTTCATTTCTTGCTATTTGCTTTTTATGCCTGCCCCCTCCCCACAATAAAAACGTTTGAAATAACTTTCAAATGAAAGTTGTGAACCAGTTGCCAGATCCGAAGTCTTCTCCCTTAATTCTGATCACCCTTGATTTTCCTGAATCATTTGATTCTGTTAAAGGAGTCAGTGTGGTACATGAAATCACCAAACATTGGTAGTAGATTCTCAAAGAGGAAAAAACAAAACAAAACAAAAGGACTTTTTCTCTTCCTTACCTAGAAACTCTGCCCCCTTGTTTTTTGTGATAAAGCTTCATGCTGGGTCTTCCATCATTAATGTGGACATTCCTGTTTATGATTTAATCCATTATTGAATATCTTTGCACCCATGATTGCCTCAAATCTTTTGTGGGGAAAAAGTGCCATATAAGTCTACATTAATTAACACATCCATTTAGTATCATCCTGTTGCCCTAGTTCTAGCCATTTCTTTGTAAGTGTCCCTTTGGAGTTTTGATCCCGACAGATTTCAAACTCAGATTTTCTCCTTCTTCCCAATCCAGATAACTTCACCTGATTTTTTTTTTTTTCAGTTAATGGCAAGATTATTTTTTGAGTCCTCAAGTTTCAGAATTCTGAAGTCATCTTTCACTGTCTCTCAAGACCCCATCCTATTAGATTCCCCCACGTCAATGCCAACTCTCCACTTTGTTCTGTTCCCACTGCTAAATCATTACCTATCAGCTGGGTTGATAACCTTTTAACTGGCCTTCCCAGCTCCATTTTTCTCCTCTAATTCTTACCAGAGGTTAGATCCACAAAGAGCATAGCTTTACAAATTGTGACACCCCAAATTTGAAGCCCCAGGTTTAAAAGAAATTGATGATTTACAGTTCTCTACAATTCAAAAGTCCATAACAGCAATCCAGTGATTTTTAAAAACATTTGAAATTACGAAATAGCCTCGCAAGCACAGTAGATAAAATACTGGATCTTCTAGGTTACCGTTTATATGATCATTCTACTCTTTTTAGAATCTTCATTGCTCTTATACCAGCCAATGAAATATAGGTTTAACCTGATATTTGAAACTCTGTGTGATATGGCCCTAACTCCTACAATGCCACTTTATTCATGGTTGTGTGTGTATGCACATGTGATGTTTACATGTGTATGCACATGTGATGTTTACATGTTTACATATATCCCATATATTCCTATGTAGTCCATGTATGTTCTTATACTCTATATATTCTTGACCATTAATTATTCTCTGAGATTGCTTCATGCTTTCCTAACTACTTACCCTTATCTGTAATATTCCTGCCACCTGAAATGCCATCCTCCTTCTGGCCACCTTCTGCTTCTTGAAATCCTAACTGTCCTTAAAGGACCACCTAAAATATTTTTTCTTTCATAATTATTTCCTGAGGGCTCCAACGTTTGCATCACTATTTGTCATCTCTTATGGCACTTATTCTGTCTAGTATTATAATTATTCTATGTATTTGCCTTATTTTCTGCCACCATTTTAAGTTCTGTGTTTGAGACCAAGGTCTGTGTCTCACTCATCTGGATGACTTCTGTGGAGACAGATATCTTGAGCATGATGTAGGTCTTGGGTATAAAGTGATGAGACCTCTATTTCCTGGTTTGGTTGATAAACCCAATCTCAAGGCAATCGTTTTTTAAAAAGGTTTTCAGCAATGTCAGCATTTTTAGAAAAAACGTCAGTCTACAGACGCCCAGAGAGGGTCACATTTATCTGGATGTTTAGATTTAGCCTGGCTATTCAAAATCAGTTTCTTTTCTCTCTGTGTTTGGTTGTTTCTCAGTTTCCAGTGGGCAGAGCTGGGAATAGGGTGAGGTTGAACTAGCCACTGTTCATGCTCTCCAAGTCCCCTGTCAGTAGGTTGCTAAGAATAGATTAGAGACTGATCACAATTTTTCCTTCCAAACAGACTCACAAGTAGAGAGAATGATCATAAATAAAACATTCATTTATCTACTTGCTATCAGTCAAAATAAGTTCATTAAATGTATTAACACATTCTGGAGGGACTCAAAATGTTTTCAGTGTACTTTTTGGCCCAGTTACGAAAATATTTCTAAAATATTTATTTGAACAACCATTTTCTTTGTCTTCTTAGAACTATTACTCAAGATCACGGTTTAGTTTCTTCCTTTTATAATCTTGTTGCCATTTAACACAGCCTGAAAGTTCCTTAATTACAAGATTTCTTATTTTGTATATTAAAAGCATTTCTCTTTACCAATTCTGTACATTTAAAATTTTATGAATGTTTTTCTTTGAATGAGTAATATTTGTATTAGAAATGGGAAACATTTATCAAAATGTATGACGCATACTTTCTGTAATCTACATGTGTTCTTACTGATTTGTAAAAATTTCTTAAACACCCTAATAGAAAATGAGCAAAGATGTGATTAGGCCCTTCAAAGGAAAACAAAAATAAGCACTAATACAAAATATGAAAATACAAATAAAACTAAATGAAAAAACAAATACTAATTAATAAAAAAAATCAAATACTAATTAAAAGTGACAAATACACAGCATCACTGGTAGTGAGCAGACTGTAAATTAAAATGTGATAGGGAAAAATTGTAAAAGAACAGCTATATCCGGAACTGGTAAAAGCATGGGAAGATGGGTGTTTACATTGTTGCTATAGCTGGAAATTCTAACAACCTTCTTGGAGAACATTTTTGTATGTATATCAAAGACCTAAGATCCTGTGAGTTCTTTGATTCTGTAATTTTCCTTCTAGCAATTGATCCTGAGGAAGTAGCTGGAAAATGTGAAATGAAATGTGTACAATATTTCCATATTATTAATTAAATGTCCATCATAAAACTAAATTAAGTGTCCCTTGATTGGGGGATTCACTGACTTATGTAGTAAATCCATGCAATGAACTATGGTGTAAATAATGATTAGTTCTTGTCTATTGATGTGAAAAAATATCCATAGGGCATTAAGTTAAAAAAATCTTGTTAGGAACAACATGTTTTTATTCTATGTTTGTTTAGGAACATATTTACAGGGAAGAACTCTGGAAGGACATACACCTTAATTATCTTGGGTGAGGGTGACTGGTTAGATTATGGCAATTTTTATATTCTTCCTAACTTTTGTATTATCTCTTGTTTTTACAGCAAACATGTATTATTTTTACAATTCAAAAAATTATTTCCATTTTGAAAGAAAAATAAAACCAGATATAATTTTTTCAATTTTATTTTTAGACAATACAATAAAATAATTTTTAGCTATAATTACAGAAATATTAGTACATTACAATATTGTAATGTTGTCAGGATATAATAATATAAAATATCCAATATATTTTAAATATATTTCATTTGGTTATAGAGTAAACATTAAATTAAGTTTAGTTGCAGTAAGTTACATTTCCTGCATAGAAGAATCTTTGTAAGTTAAATTAGCAATAAAATTCAAATTCAGCATTATTGTAATACTTTTATAAATAAGTTACTTAATAATGTTTACCTTGCAAAAAGACCTCTGAGAAATCCATTATTTTAGCACACTGTGAAATTTCGAAGTTGAAGCCCCAATTTGAAAAGAAACGAGTTATTTACATTTTATCTACAAAGTTATATCTTCATAACATTGTAAGCTACTCATAGGCATTTGGAAAGTAATGCATGGAAGCTATGTTTTAAGGCTCAGTCTCATAGGTATGACTGAGCTACTGTTAGTATGGCTTCTTTGGAATGTAAGGCTTTAGCATCACCTGTCTTCCTCAGAAGTTAAACACTGCTAAGAGGGCAAGAGAACATAGATGCTTGGATAAGCAGAGGCCAGTAATTTGGCATTAGCACCAATCTAGGGCTTTTACATATTAGTAAAATTAAACAACCTTAGGGTTGTTTGTGATTTTGGACTTTAAAAGGGAGGCACAGATGGAACAATTACAGCCAGCTGTACCTGGTAACTGCCCATACAATCATTCCTTGGCTGTTTGCCCACAGCAGTTCCTAATTTGTGTAGGAAATCACCTGGAGGGCTTGTGAAAATGCAGATTTCCAGGCCTTACCCCTAGAGTTTCTCATTCTACAGGTCTGAGGTGGGCCCTAAAATTTCCATTTATAGCAAGTTCCCAGAGGCTGCTGATGCAGCTGGTTCAGGGACCACAGTTGGACAACTGTTGTCCTAGAGAGGGTTTGTGGCCATCAATTAGACCCTGTATGCCATTATGGTACAAATGGGACAGTAGGATATTTTTAGAGCAAAAAAGTCTTCATATTAGGTGAGTCTACGTAAGTAATCTAAGTAAAATGCACTTTATAATGTTTAAATGTAAAAATGGCTTGACAGCAGTCACCTGAGCAGGGAAGGGTGGGAACCGAGGTCCCAACCTGTGCTATCCTCTGGGGTCACACCTTCACTTACAGAGCAACTGAGACCAGAGCAATAACCTGAATTTAAATATCAGCACCATCAATGCCACCTGGGTGGATCAAGAAGCATCTTCAGAGCTTTGCCTCAGGATACCTGGCCTCTCAGATCCATCAAATAGTGTTATCATCGAGTTCAAGTGGTACTTAGTACCTTGCAGATCTTTGTTTTTTTAATGTTGTTCCTACCTTGGCTTCTGTGATGCCCAAGAGAAGCTAGATGTCCTGGGCTTTCTCTGGCCAGATACCTACTTGTAAACCTTTATTGAGGCCTACTGAATGATGACGATGGAATATAAAAACAGTGACAAAGGAAGAAAAAGGGAAAAGAAGCCAGCTCAGATATGTGGGAGTCCTAACAGTAACAGTAAGTTAGTCACCTTTTCTGGGATATCAGATCAGAAACATTAGTCTCTTTTTCTCCCCCTTAGTATCTGTAATTTAGCACCTTCCCTGGGGCCTGGGTTGAGGCTAAATGAAATGCTTGTTCAGCTGAATTAAGTAGCTTTGGGAATGTATCAACACACTGAAAAGCAAGTCTTAAGACCTATATCTGCAAAGCTATACAATTTTTACATTAAGATTTTTACAGGACTCTTTCAACACGGTGAGACTATGTAACATAAAACACAAAATTTTTTACAAAAGAAGTAGGGAAATAATCGGAATAAATCTGGAAATACCCAAGTAACATGGAATATGAATGGATCACAGCAAAGGAAAAATATTTTGAGCCTAATCTGATTAGCCAGCAAATGTCGTAAGTTTTCTCAACATTTATAGGGATGGGGATAAAGTGCACATCCAATAAGTAGTATCCTTGTTATCTGGGTGGGTGAATTGGTTAAAAAAAAAAAAAAAGGAAGTTAGATACATTTCAGAGCATGTGTGTAACATTATCCTATCAAAATTAATTCAATAAGGGTAAAAATTTGAATGCTAGCAGGTTACATTGCTGCTGTGAAATGAATTCAATGGACAAACAAATCTTTTAAAAAATATGAACAAAACCATTCTGGGAAACCCCGTTTTGGCCTTAGTCTTGGGTATACTTGAAAGAGCCCTAGAATATCCGTGAACCTTAGTTTAGTTCTGGTTTCCTCAGGCCTTAGGTTACTGAACAGGTCTCAAAGTCCAGTCCAATGCACGAGGTGCCATTACTCCACCTGCCCCCCCCCCCAGTCTCAGGGGCTAAAGGGGGTGGTGGCACAATTTAAAACCAATTTAGCCTCCCTGAGTCTCAACAACTGGAATAGAAAGGGGCAAATCTTGGGAATCCAGTGGACCAAATAGCTTTGAACTTGTAGCACCAAACTTTATACCATTGCAGTTGAGGCTGTGTATTGGATACAAGAGGAATAGGATTTCAGGGGTATTTTTTGAAAAGTCTGCTGCCTTGCCATAGGAAACTTTGCAAGAGCACAGATTAGATACTAGGATTGCAGAACTGACTTACAAGAAATGCTTTGTTATGTGGGGGAACAAATAGAAACTTTGTACTAAGTCATCAAGGAACCATATTGTTTGGTTAGAGAAAAATACCAAAATAAATGCATATTCTGCATCATTACTTGGTTATTTAGGATTAAAAAGAACAGTTCTGTTTTCTTTTGATTTCTTCATTGTCTTCTCTTCATGCACACCCGACAGCGACTTATTATCTTTTCTAACTCCCCAGCTTTCACAGTTGACGGAATAGGTTTTCTGAAACAAAAGCAAAAAGTGCAAAGAATCTCATCAATGTATAGGTAAAGAAGGAATATTTGCTGGGTTTGAGATTTATTAATAAATATTATAGTTCATCTAAATTCTATTATAGGAGGCATATTTCTGTAAAGGTATGTATGTAAATGTTTTATAATTTAGTTGTATTTCAGCAGCAGTGAGGAAAACATAGACTGTGATGCAAATTTAGATTCTCTGTTTTGTAATAAAAACAGCCCTTGTCCTTTAAACAGTCTGGATCACACACAAGTCTTCCAGTACAGTAAATTAAGAGCAGCAGATCATTTCATAGTTTTATTCTGTAATTTGCTATAAGTTCATATGCAAATGTTAAAATATATTTGGTGGTGACAAAAATCACATTTTTGGGCCTTTATTGACGCAGTAGTACAAACCCATGGCTACTAGTTGACTGTGGAACACTTGTAAACTGGGAGTTCCAAACTAAGCAGGATTTTCTTGTCACGGATATCTCTTTTAAACGTGAGTTCAACACATAGGTCATGGAAATCTAACATGGCAACCTCTGCATACTTCAGCACTGAGTCATGAGATTAAACTTGACTTTGAATAGTTACCTGAACATTCTTTGGGGGTTTAATGAAGCCAACCAGAAACTGTAGGAATTTGAATAGTAGTTGCACGTTCCTCTTCCATGGCACTCTATGAATGGACTGGCTCGGAATTCTTCCAGGCAGGAGCCAGGGGAGGCCAGAGCTTGCCCAGCACCCTCAGAACCTGCACTTGTGAACTATCACAATAAAAATACGTGGATAAGAATTGTGTGCATGGTGTTCAAACTTTCAGTGCTTTACCTTTTTTTTTTTTTTGTAATAGTAAGAAAAAAAGTAGTATGAAATAAACTTATGCTTTTTTATCCAAATTTGCTAATACTTCAGGTACCTTCCAAGTTGAGTATTAGTCATCAAAAAAAAAGTAAAAGCTATTTCTTTGGCCTGAAATCCTCCTTTTCCTTAGTCAGCTAGCTCGTTTTTATAGTTCAGGGATATGCCTCAATATAACCTCCAGGCGGCTTTCCTGACTTCATCCCTTTCACAATCTCCTCTTTCCTTCAGAGTACTGATCACCATCTAAATTCATTACTATTATGGTTATTTTGTCTTCTTGTTTATTGTCTACCTTTACCACTAAGATATATGTTCCATGGCCAGCAGGAACTTTGGTTCATTGTTGGTATTCTTCTTAGTGCTAAGAACAGTCATGGCACAAGGTAGTTGTTCAATAAATACTTTTTAAATTAATGGTTGAATGAATGGAGGAATGGATGTCTGTGAGTAAAGAAAGGGGAATGATGTATCCTAAGTGGTGCTATACAAAATATGAATAACCACCAACCATGTATGTTTGGCTCTCAGAATCACTAATGGTCAGTGCATAGATTTCTTCATTTAGCACTTCACATCTGGAGAATCTTTCTTTAAAAGACTTTTTCTCTTAGTCCCCATCTTGCTATGAATGTCAAAGGGGCATAAGTGTAAGGTAAAAAGATTGTGGAACAGACAGACTCAGGTTCAAACCTTGGTTTTACCACCTAGTAGTTATGAGACCTTGGGGATCTTCATTTTTATTTATAAAACTGTAGAAGATAGAAACCTCCAGGGTTTCCATAAGGATTATGGAGGATCTATATAAAATGGCTGCCATGTTAAAAAAAAAAAGGCATTCTATTACTAATTTGGCATTACTCATCACCTGAATGTCTTATTTAGAATTTATGGGTAAAGTCATTTTTTAAAAATTCTCCATTATTTACAAAAAAACAACTTACTTTAAAATAAAAAGTATATTTCCAGATTTTCAAGCCAATGTCCCTAGAATACATTGCATATTAGTATCAGGCTTCATTCTAGAGGGCCAAATTTCACCCCGTCCAATGTAAGGTTCTAAGGGTAATCTTTTCTATGAATTTGCTGTTCCTTTCCTCCTTACCATGATAAACGAAAATCCTTTCCAGAGAGAAATCCAGCCATTGGGACAGGAGGGAATGGCGGTGGTTTGGCTGTGAATGGCTATGGCATTTGTAGGACCTTCACAGACAGTGCATCTGTAATATGAAATAAAGAATATGGCAGCTGGGATGCTTTGATGGCTCAGTTGGTTACCTGTCTGACTCTTGGTTTTGGTTCAGATCATGATCTCAGTGTTGTGAGATCGAGCTCAGATGGAGTCAGCTTATGATTCTCTCTCTCCCTCTTCCTATGCCCTTCCCCCCCCCCCACTCTCTCTCTCTCTCTAAAATAAATAAAATCTTTAAAAAAAAAGAAAAGAAAAAGAATACAGCAGCATCACCACTTTCTGGACCATGATGTGCTGCCTTACATTACATTACACATGAAATGATTGACCTTGTCCCATCACAAAACTCGCGTTAGATTTTTACCTGCTAATATAAGGCTCCAGGGCCCTGCCAGTAATTGGAGCCATGTCCATTGGCATCGGAGCTGGTGTTGACAGCCAGTATGAATAATCATTTCGAGATGCAAAATTACATACATCATTGATGTTACAGAACAAGAATGGCATTGTGGTAAATCGCTGCAGACAGCTGCCGAGAGTTCCTAATGAAACATCGGACTGAGTATCAATTTTAGTTAAGTTAAAATTATTTTGAGTATCATTACTAGGCAGAGGCTAATTAAAACAATGTGTGACAAAAGTAAGACAACCCAAAACAGTTGTTTGCAGAATGTGTTATTGAAAAGTTTTAATGATGATAGATATCAAAGAGCCAATAGAAAACAAATTCTTCTGCTCCAACCCTCTTAATACTTTGGGTGACCCTTCCTAATCAGTCTAGCACTTGAGAACTGGTCAAGTTCGGGTGGGAAAATGTCTTTGTTTCGAAGTATTCCCAGTTCTTCATATGTATGTAATAGCTAATAACTAGATTAAGCTTCAGAAAACATGCTGCTTTTAAGATTAAAAGGAAAACAGGTGATTTAAGTGAAAATTGTTTGTATTGAATAGGACAAGCTAGACTGACATTCATGAGCTAGGCTCCTTCCAGAGCTGTACATTCCAGAATGAAAATTAGACATTAGGCCAATGTTGTTTCATTTACTGTCTTTAAAAAGTGCTGTAAGGCACTCAGGCTTGTTCACACTACAAAGAAAAGTACCCCATACTATAGAAGTTGACAATATGTCTATGGAACAAAATGAAAACTAGGCTTGGGACATTACCCAGGTCTTGTCCATGGGCTTGTTCATTTCCTTGTACAAAAAGAAGAGAAAATCCACTATAGAGCGGCTCTGTCCCTTCTGGACAGGAGGGAATCACTGTCGTCTGACTGTGCCTGGTGAAGATGAAGCCTCTCCTCATTGGCCCAGTTGCAGGAGGTCCAATGTGTCCAGGTTTCCCCTTCAAGCCTGGCAGTCCATCAGATCCAGGTGGTCCTTTAAAAAACACGTCATTTAGGTTTCAATACAAACAAAACCTCAAACTCCATTTCCCATAGTACTAATTTCAGTGTTGATGTATATCTGGTAAGCTCCTCTTGAAGGAGTCCTAAAGAAGACTGACTTACAAAATGGCCAAACAATATTAAATGTTGATTAGTTTATCACACAATGCCTCTTCTTACAAATATTTGTGTATATTGTATGATGAATTGTTGAGATCAGGTCTTTCTGTTTTCATTCTGTGGTACCTAGCACAGTGGTCTGCGCCTAGTAGGTCTTACGTACATTTTTTTATGTATGAGTGAGTGCATCCTACAACAAGAGTGAATAAGTCAAATACAATTTGAAAGTCTCTTCAGGTGGATAATAAAAAATGCTTTTGATAAAGTTAGTAAATACTCATGGAAAACACTGAAAGTTCTTTTTAAAGGTGTAAACTTCGAGAAGGTTTTAAATCAATGAGTAAGGCGAGTAAGAACAGAAAAGACTTTTTATTTTAGTGTGATAAGAGTTTCTTTTATTTATGAGTTTAAGGCAAAGTAAGTATTTTTGATACTTTTTTCTCTGCACTAGAGTAGGCAAATACACATTTGTCACTTTCTAAGTAAGGACCAGAGAGCTCTCCTTTCTCTCTACCCTCCTTTCTTTCCTCTCCTTTTTTTCATCAAATAGCTATTATTTAATGGTATTGGCATTGGCTTCCATCCCGTCTTGGTCCCTGATCCATTTCCACTGCCAGTGTACCCCAAGCTCCATCCAGCCCACCTTGGGTCCTAAAGAATGCAGGAGGGTAGAGATTGTTGGATTTGGGGCCCACGAGTCAAGGGAGATATTATTGTTTCCCACAAACAGCCATGCCCTGGAGTCAGGCAGTGCCCCAGTTTAGTCTTGGCTCAGAAGGCAATGCCTTTCCCCAAGATCCATGAAAGCCCTAAGATTGTATATTTTTCAGTCAACCCACATTCTTATGTTTTCTAGGGGTCTTGGCTTATTCTTTGAAATTAAAAATAAGTCATATCTAAATTTATCAAAGTTTCATGTCTTACTTGAGTCATCCAGAATTGTATGTTTTTAATATATCAGATGGAGAGGATACACCTTCTTCACTTTTCCCCACATCTACCCTCATTACCAGAGAGCTGTTAACTGGCCAAAGGAAAAGATTCCTCTACTTGTCTCTGCACAGGGATTGTGATTAGCTGAGCATGAGAGGAACTGGAGGTAGGCTACCATGCAAAAACACATGATCCAGGATATTCTGTATTTCTGAGAGAGAGGCCAGGGCTCTAAGTTTATACCTGTGCTATTTAACTCTCAGATCCTTTTATCTTTCTTGTGAGGTGGGTATGGCATCAGGACTAATTCTACTTGCTAATGATTCTCAATACACTTTGTATTGTAGGACCCTCACTCTTACTGTGGTCCTCTTCTTAAACTTGGTCAGTAAATTTTAATTAATAGAATTAATTAGTAGAATTATTAATAAGAGTTTTGCATCTTCCCACTTTGGAAAACACATTTTAAGGACAGCTGAATGATTAAGCATGCTCTAAAGTGCATTCTTGACAATACTAAATCATGAGTGATTATGCAATTAACATCATAATATTATTAGCATTATATTTGAATTTTTTAAAGATTTAAGTTTCTAGTATTTACAGTTTTATTATAGTGGATCTGGTCATATGTCAATAAATTGAAAAACTGCATTTAGAATTTTTTTCTTTAACAAAATCAGCAATTCTTTTGGATATGTAGGTATTTTCTAGAAAGTGCTTTTGAAACTTCTGCAGAATGTAGATTTTGATCTAGGTATATCAAATTGACATATATACTTATATTCAGACTTTTTTTTTTAAACAGGAAAACAAGTCTACACCTTTATTTATTTACTTTTCAGTAAGTTAAATCCTTGGGCGGGGGCATGGCATTACACGGATTCTGTGTTCAGTGGCTTTAGCAGGAAGGCTGCTTTGGAATTTGGCACAAAGAGGAGCATGAGTTACTTTTCTCCAGATTACTCTGGTTTTGTTCAGTTTGCCACCAGGAGTCACTGTGTTGTTCTTTGCTTTGTACACATAGGCACATCTCTTGCCTAGACAGAATGCAGTTTCATCTGCAGCACAAACACCTTCAATTTTAAGAAGAGCTGTGTGCTTCCTCTCGTTCTGGAGACCCTGCTTAGAGCTAGCAAAAATGACCTTGGACCACAGCCTTCCAGACATAGTTGTCATTTTAGCAGTCCTGTTCCCAGGAGGCCCCACTTATTTGCCCCCTAAGTTCAGCACCCTTACCTCCACCCAGACTAAAATATTTAAGAGGGCCTTTTTCAGGATAACACATGAGTTGTTCAGTCATTCAGTATTCATGAACGGCATGGCATAGTTGAAAGATGACTTTCCTAGATAAAGATACGAAGCTGCTCTTCAGTTCACATCAAGATAATATTTGTTCAAACTATGTACTTGTATGCCACTCCTATAAGTACATATTATTAAATAAGTACTCCTGTAAATAATTAAAAACAGTTCTGGCCTTTCCAAAAATAGAATTCATGCTTTATTAGGTCTCCTTGCCCCCAGGCTAAAAATTTGGAGTACATGTGCCCAGATAAGAGATAGGAAGAATAAGTTACTCCAGTAACTCTACATTTTTCATCTTCTTCCACTTGAAAATTTTTGTGAACAAAACAAACTGAAAGACCTAGATGACTCTTAAAGTCATATTTGAATGAGACCTCTCTGTATATTGAAAGAGCATTCCTTCAGTGACGAGAACAAGCCAGCTGTGTATTTACCTTTCTCTCCTTTACAACCTTTGTTGCCTTTTTCTCCAATTGGCCCAGGAGTTCCTGGTCTTCCATCCTTGCCTGGCTTACCTCTCGGCCCACAGGGTCCTAGGCAAAAAACCAACACTGTGTTGAATGGTTCATACAGGATAAAATGTAGGGTGGCCAACTACCTCAGTTTACCTAGGATTTTCCCAATTTCAGCAATGAAAGTCCTACAAACTGAGCTGCAGACACACTGGGACAGTTGGTCATCAGCTTTTTATACCATCAAAACCAAACTAGGAACATATGAAATAACATGGCAATTTGAAATTGTGCTGCCATTTTGATTGACTTTGTCCCAGAATTTGCTATGCTCTTGTACTCATCAAAGTAATATCTCTTTTATATCCCAGATAATTCAGGCAAATTTAGAATGTAACAATTCTGCTCAGAAGACTATTACAGGGTGCTAGCCCCACACAGAGGGGTTAGTTCAGTTTCCATACAGCAATACTCTGAAAAGATTTCATAAGATCAAGCATACATTTACAGTTACTGCTCTTCCAAATGCTGTACAGAGTGTGAGAACAGTGTCCACACACAGAACTCCGGTTTATTCAGGCAATCATTTAGAAATAGAGTTCTAAGACTGAGTGGTCAGAGAATATAGAAATAATACTTGAGCTTAATAAAAAACACATTTAAGTGCCCTAAAGAATATTTGCTCAAGCTTATGATATACACAACAGTTTTCAGTAGATTCAAAAGGTCTTTTATTTACTGATCAAGAGTAAAATAAGCTTGATCCTGAAACGGATTGTAAAAAACACCATAACGTGTAACATATTCTGTGAAGTTTTATCACTTGCTTCCAAAGTGCTTTGTAGGTATTTTAGTTTGACCCCTTCCTAGTAATCCATGTCAGTGCTGCCAGTGCCACACCTAGGATTCCCGGTGGCCCCGGTGGCCCGGGTTCTCCTTGCATCCCTGGTCCTCCAGCACGGCCAGGTGGTCCTGGGCTTCCTGGAAGGGAGATGATCTTAACTGTGCCAGGGTCTCCACGTACACCTATTGATATGAACATAAGACAGTGATGGCTTCACTGATGAGTTACCCTTTCTTCAGGAAGAGCAACACTAAAGAAATAATACTTACCGGGTGGTCCTTTGGGCCCAATTTGCCCTGGAGGTCCAGCTGGTCCCAGAAATCCCGGATTGCCCTTCTCCCCTTAAAAAAAAATGCACACCCTAAAATATAAATCAAAATCATCGTCTTTGTATCCACAGTAGTACACAAAAACAGTACCTTTCACACCTGGAAATCCATGGAATCCAGGATCACCTCTGAGCCCTGGAAGACCTGGGCTTCCTGGTGCTCCCTGTATTTCAAACAGAAG
The DNA here is from genome assembly GCF_022355385.1 of Mustela nigripes. Classification (NCBI taxonomy): domain Eukaryota; kingdom Metazoa; phylum Chordata; class Mammalia; order Carnivora; family Mustelidae; genus Mustela; species Mustela nigripes. Next base: position 35,573,520 of record NC_081559.1, on the reverse strand, counting down.
GGAGCAGAACCAAAGACAAATTTTAAAAATCACAATAGTCACTGCAGTTGTTTTTTTTTTTTAAGAAAATAGTATTACACTGGATCAGAATGAGCTGAAGTTGACAGATATCATTTTTACCTTCTCATCCACCCAATCTCCCTATAGTTCCTCCACCACCTAGACCTTTCCTTAGTGCTATCATTGTCAATAAAACAGAAGCAAAATCTGCCTTTAAGCTCAAGAGCAAACATAACTTCTGGATATTAATGTCTGTTATATGAGTATTGAATATAATTGAATATATCCTCAATGAAACTGCCCAGTATTTGGAGATCTTTCAGGAAGAGTAGGCACTGGATTGCCAGAATGAATATTATCATTTTTCTTTGTAATTTTGGCAAAGACAACAGGGCCAATATTGAATTGTGGCCCCCACCATTGTTCTAACTGAGCTGGAGAGTTATAAATTACTCCTGATCAGAGTGGTATGAAGGGATTGTTATGGGAGCTCTGACTGCCCTTTTGGCGAGGATGCGGTGATCTGACCAGGAGGAGATGCTCCCTCCTTATGAGGCCCACACTAAATGTCCTTGTAGCCATGGAATGCTCAAGGAAGGCCACAGGAGAAGGGGGAAGGAAGCAGAGCTTCAGAAAGGAGCTACATGTCAGAATGTAAGTTATATCTAGTATTACACTATCCATGTGAATTGAGACAGAATACTGTTACTTGAAAACAATGAACTGAAGGTAATTCAGAATGCCAAGAATAGCAAAACTGGCCTCCAAGCCAACTGTCTATGGAGCAAGAAGATGAAAGGAGGAATAGTCCTAATGCTTGAATAAGGTGTTATGAGATGAAAAAAGAAGAGGGAGAAAACATAACACCCTGGTCAAGGATTCTCAGGCTCCTGAGGTCTGGCCTGTTCTCCAGACGCCAAGGTAACCAGGGAGAAGGGTCTGGTGCTCTGCCCAGCCCTTGGATGAGGAGGGAGCCGCTCCATGCAAGGAGAGGGTTGGTCAGGGCCAGAGCCAGTTCATTCATCCTTCAAAAAGAATGACCTTTCAAGTGCAAATGTAGAAGTCCAGTGGACTTAAGCAGGATCCCATTTCCAAACAATACTTTCCACAGCCCAGTGTCCTCGGATGGACTTTCCCTGTGATTATAGGATCAGCGTTTGCCACTTTCAAAGAATCATGGAGAACATGAGCAATACCAAAGCCTGGGCAAATGATTTCATTTAAAAAAAGGTTTTAAAAAGGTAGATTCTGGAAACCAAATACCAAGAGGACTTCAGAGAATGTAACATGATCCCTGACACACCACCATGCTTAAGTTCCTCACTGCCCAACACTGATGAAAACACGAAGACTCTATGACCTAACTCTGACTTTCTCATCAATCTCCCAGAGTTTGAGGTAAACAGGGGAAACAGGTTTTTCAAATATGCTGCTAAAGAGAAAGTGAGGGAAGATGGTCCAGGTGTCCAGAGAGAAATTCAGAGAATTTCATAGGCTGGGAGCATAAGCCTAACTGAACACAATGACAACTATAAAAAATAAATGTGAAACTTCTGCAACCCAGTGACAAACAGACAAGAACTAAAAGTAATGGAGAGAACCTAGAAGCCATTCATGAGGAAAAGGCAGGTGCGTGAGCATGTGTGTGTGCACCCACATGCACACGTGCACGTACACACACACACATACACACACACACACACACACACACACACAAGGCTCTGGTCGACCAGAAGCTCACTGTGCAGTGACAGTGTGGGGACATGGGAGCTGAACAGCTCAAGCAGAATTTTAGGCTGAATTATAAAATGGTGATGTTCAAGATGGTGAGACTCCTCCCTCCTTTATCCACTCCATGGCAGAACTGAGTTCTCAATCCCCAGTGGTGTTTGTCTCAGGGGCTGTGTTTTTAAGGGAGATATTGACCAAGCAGGATATATTCAGAATAGAGGCAGGGTTGATGAAGGATGATACTGAATTTGAAAAGCACAGGTATTTGTTAGGGAAGAAAATACTTGAAGGAAGTGACAGCTACTTACAAACACTGGAAGGTACCTCAGTGGGAAAAAGTAAATAGACACTCAGGGGATAGCACAGATAACTTTGAAAACATTATTCATAGAGGAAAAATTATGTTGTCCTCTAGAGTGATCCCAAACTTTAAGGTGTTTTGTTTTTGTTTTTGTATGTTAAGATTCCGTTACTGGAATTTTTCAGTGTCTAAAGAAGAAAAAGTCAGGAATGACATAGGAAAGGGTCCCCTACAAATCAAACTTCTAGAGCCCAAATCTTTCCAACTCTTAAGATTCTTTGAACCTTCCAGACTCTTTTGTTGAGGGCACAAAAGCATCACAAATGGTAATCTTTTTTTCCCTGTGGGTACATCGGACCCTGACAATCAGTTTAGAAGAATATAAGAAGAATAATTTTCCACACTTACCGGTGGACCCAGTGGCCCTTCAGCTCCTATAGTTCCAGGCAGACCCCTGGGGCCAGGCTCGCCCATGAGTCCCTTGTCTCCTTTGATGCCTCTTACGTGGCTCCCTGGAGGTCCCGGAGGACCGGGCTCACCTGAATTCACAGAGGGCCTGTCAGTATTACCAGTCCAGGAGTGTGGCTCGTTCTGTGTGATGTTTTTGGATGACAGCAAACTATGCACCTGTTGTTACCCCACACAGTCTTTGTGCTGAGGAGTGTGATGGATTGTGGTAAAGTCAGAATAAAATAATGCCAGGAAAGCACCTGGCTCAAGATAGGAGCTGTTTCTCCCTCCTGAAGGTCTGTTAGAGCACCTAGCACAGTACTCCATTCCTAGTAGCAACTCAATTAGATCTTGGTGATGGGATGTATCCTTCTCTTTTAGGCTTTTTAATTTGGTATTTACTAATTTTCCAACAGCCTCAACACCACCACCAGTGGCTTTGATGAGCATGAGTGTTGTATGGAAGGCTTAAATCAAGGCTGTATACCTGAAACTAAAGTTACATTGTATGTTAACAACCTGGAATTTGAATAAAAACAAGACCACATCACCAGCAGCCCCTTTGCTGCCCTCTATAGGAGAGTGAATGAATGGGAGAAGAAGACCAGGGGGGAAAAGAAGCAACATTGGTCACACCAGCGGAAGGTTGAAAACTTTTGTTGTCAAACGTTCTTTACATTCTTTTATCTTATTTAAAATTAGACCCTCTACCTGGGTTTCCTCTGAAGCCAGGTGGGCCTCGATTTCCTTTCTGGCCAGGGATGATTGCGCCAGGAAAACCTGGTGGCCCTGGGAGTCCCATTATGCCAGTGGGTCCCCGCGGGCCGGTGTCTCCCACTACCCCTTTCCTGCCCGGGAGGCCGGGTAAGCCCGGGGCGCCCCTGTCTCCTTTGGCTCCTGCAAAGAAAATGGTTTGGTAAGTTTCTGTAGCGTCCTTACTAGGGGTATCTCTGGGAATGCAGAGACCTGCTTCTGCCTTAGTTCAGTTTGATTTTAGCAAAGTCACTTCGCTGTTGTATATGTCCGTTTCTTATTTTAAAAATGACGGTTAACACCTGGCGCAGCTCAGTCTCTGCCTTCGGCTCAGGTCATGATCCCAGGGTCCTGGGATCGAGTTCCGCATCGGGCTCTCTGCTCAGCAGGGAGCCTGCTTCCTCCTCTCTCTCTGCCTGCCTCTCTGCCTACTTGTGATCTCTCTCTGTCAAATAAATAAATAAAATCTTTAAAAAAAATAAATAAAAATAAATAAATAAATAAATAAAAAGCAGTGTGAACCACGAGCTGGCTCTGGGGGTGGGAATCAGAGCTATGAAGATTAACAAGGTGGGAAAGAATTCGTGATATGACCACATGCTATTACTACCCTCCCTACTCAGAATAGCAGGGAGCAATGCTCCTGGAGAAGGTCGAAATTCCTCCTCCGCCTTCCAGGAGGTGGTACATTTAAACCATGCTAACATCCACACCAAAGGAACACACAGCAAGTCTTTTGATTTCTAAAGACTTTCAACAGAAGGAAATTCCAAAACTGGATCCCAGCCCTCACTTTGTTATGATGGTAATAATTTTTAAGCACTTTTACTTGAACAACCAATAATATAAACATCCTATATCACCACTGGAACTTCTTTCCTTTGCTATGTGAAGTTTGTTTGATATATCAGGCATTTCAATTAGTTTCTGTGCTTGAAGTTATCACCAGAGTCAGGAGGAAGCCCTTCTCACCTGGAACACCGGGGCTCCCTCTTGGGCCTGGAGGTGCCCCCAGCAAACCTGAAAGAGATAATTTTGGTACGTTAATATTTTATATGCAGTTAATTTCATTTATGCCTGGTCAGTTTCACTTTGGTAACAGAAGGCCATTTAATTACCATACATCCAGAACACATGAAACACATTACCAGTTCTGTGGGAGAAGAAAGTCCGGAACTGTGAAGGACTAACCATTCAATGCGAAATAAAGCTGGGGAATCCGAGCCAATGAGCAAACTGTACCTGTTTCTCCCTTTTCTCCAGCTGGACCAGGAATTCCATCACGTCCCTGGCTGCCTCTCATACCCATTGGTCCAGGAGGTCCTGGGTATCCTGGAGGTCCTGAGAAAAGAAATGTCATGTGTAGAATTCTGTTAAAGGGGTTCCTTCCCCAGAATGTAGTTATATGATGCCCAAGTCACAGTGACACTTAGAACAGAATAACACTATCGCAAGGATTATCACGTGAGAATGTGTGGGTTGGCAGATCTCTGAGTTAGTTAGGTATAAATATCTAAGCTCATAGTTTTTGTTTTTGTTTTTTTTTTAAAGATTTTATTTATTTGACAGTTAGAGATTGCAAGTAGGCAGAGAGGCAGGCAGAGAGAGAGGAGGAAGCAGGCTCCCTGCTGAGCAGAGAGCCCGATGTGAGGCTCGATCCCAGAACCCTGGGATCATGACCTGAGCCGAAAACAGAGGCTTTAGCCCACTGAGCCACCCAGGCGCCCATAAGCTCATAGTTTTTGCATTTCTGATCCAGATCTGGGTCACTGGGAGCAACCTTCGGAGGGGCAGCCGATAGGTGGGTATACAGAGATTCCAACCTCAGGAGAAAATGTGCCTCCCTCGAGAAGGGGAAATAGACGAAAGTACAAAAATGGAACCTGGAGGGCCTTTGACTCCTGGAAAACCAGGGAAGCCTTTGATGCCTTTTAACCCCAAATCACCATCAGGGCCTGGCTTTCCTGTAAATGAAGAGAGAAGAGAAGGAAGTAGAACAGCACAAGATGAACGGTTACAAGGATGGCTAAGGTGGGCGGTTCTTATAGTCACTTGTGCTCACACTGGCCCTCAGGCCTTTGTCCTGCCTGCTGTTTGTCCGTGGAAGCCCAGCAGAGATATGTTGAATCCCTTTCAAAGGTCTGTCCACGCCCCCCACAAGGGCCACTTGGCATCTGATGTATTCCTTTAACCGGGACTTAACAACAAATCCACTGAACCTTTCAGTATTTGAAAAGATCACTTAAATAGTATCTTCAAGTAAGCTGCAACCCGGTAGCTTGGGGGTTGTTTTGAGTAAAACAAAACAAAAACTTAAAACTCAAATGATAAGCCACTAAGAAAACCAATGCTCAACCTGGAAACAGTCCAGAAAAAACAAACAAAAAAATCTCTGCAGTGTTACAGATTGAATTGTGTTGACCCCCAATTCACAAGTTGAGTTCTAACCCCAGGACCTCAGAATATCACTGTATTTGGAGATAGGGTCTTTAAAAAAGCAGTTAAGTTAAAATGAGGTCATTGGGGTGGGCCCTGATCACAGGGACAAACACACAGAGAAGACGACCATGTGAAGACTGAGCAGGGAGATGCCCCAAAAAAAGCCCAGGTGAGAGGCCTTGGAGGAGACCAAAGGTGCTGACACCTTGATGCCTCCAGAGCTGTGAAAACATAAATTTCTGCTATTTAAGCCAACCAGTCTGTGTTGTTATGGAAGCCCTAGAAAACTAATACAAATATCACAAGGTTGGACAATGAACTAATATTTTATGTCTTTAGGCTGAGTTCTTGGAGATAGAAATTAAGTTTGGTTCATAGGATCAGGTTTTTGTTGTGTGTGTGTGTGTGTGTGTGTGTGTGTGTGTGTGTGTGTGTGTTTGAAGTAGGCTCCACACCCAACATGAGGCTTGAACTCACCCCCCTGGGATCGAGAGTTAGATGTTCTACTAACTGAACCAGCCAGGCGCCCTCTACAGCATCAGGATTTTAGTTGTCAGCCCCCATACTGGCTGATTCGTAAAATCTGGGCTCCCCCTGATTAATTTACGGTTCCTTTGTGTCTAAGAATTTGAGAATTAAAGTTGAATAAAAGCAACCGTAGTACAAAAACCTAAATAGCTTCCTGTTTACGGAGCTGATTCCAGGAGGTCAGGGCTATGCTCAGTGTCATGCTTCTGGCTTTTCAGAGTTACAAAGGCCACACTCACCTGGGTGGCCAGGACTCCCGGGATTTCCAGGGGCTCCCTCAGTTCCAGCAGGCCCCGAATGTCCAGGGGTGCCAGGTAGCCCTCTTTCTCCTTTCCTTCCCATGTCACCTGGCAATCCTGGATCTCCCTTAAAGTCAGTCAAACACCTTTAAAATCCTCATATAAGCAGGATATGTGATCAGAACCAAGTATGAACGATGTTTGTTGCATTTATCACTGTTATTTAGTTAGCAATGCATATGCCACATCTGCTATGATCGGTGCCAGGAACAGGATGGCAATGGTATTTATGGGAACCAGTGCAAAATACAAGGGCAGCACAGGTAAATTGCAGGGACAGTGATGAGCCATTCCTAGGGGACAGAAACTGGAGGGATAAGCTCATAAGCTGAGAGCTGTAGGCATTCTTAGTGGGGGACAGAGGATAAAAATCCCAAGTTGCCTGAAAATGCAGTGGTATCATCAATGTCCTTTGCCTACACTGAACGCAACTGCTTTGCTTATACTCAGATACTCACTCCACACCAAAATGTAACTACTTCAGTGGCCAGTGTACCTTTGGTCCCGGTGGTCCTGGCCTTGTACCTGCCGAATAACCTGGCTCTCCCTTATCTCCTTGGAGACCGGGAACACCCAGGAGACCCGGTCTTCCGATTAAACCTGGTAGTCCCAAAGCTCCCCTGTGTCCTTTAGGACCTGAAATTAGGAAAGAAGTCCAGTAAGATAGGGCAACACAGGGATCTTGAAGCGTTCGACTTCTAACTTTGGCACAAACCACCCTTCTCCCAAGAAGCTGGTTTTTCAGAATCACAAGTGCATCAGGGAGTTATAATGGATGATTTTCACATGATAATGAATGTTCTGTTCCTGTGCATGTACTAAGAGCACATAGTACATTTGTCTAAATGTACAACTAGTTTTACATCAATTTTCTACCAGATGGAAAACCAAAACAACAAATCATACAGAAAATTTAGAACTGGGAAACAGCATGAACTTTAAGCCCATAATAGGATCTTATACCTTACCTGGCACCCCCATGTTCCCCATGCTTCCTGGCCCACCACGCGGTCCTGGTTGTCCAGGATTCCCAATGCTGCCTGAATCCCCTCTGGGGCCTTGAGAACAAATAAACGGTCACATGCCCTGCACGGTTCTGGACATAGTAGGTGCTCAACAAATATTTGTTGTTTGCATGCATAAATGAATTCTGAGCAGCCAGACCAGCTAGTTTAAGTGCTTGTATAGCTGCCTCTTTGCCTCTAGATGAGCAAGGGACAGAGCACCCAGACAAAGTAAAATTAGAGAAAGTTAAATTCTTGGATTTCAAACATCACAGTCATGCTAGGACCAAGGCCAACAGAAAAGAGGAGACTCTTGCCACCACAGAGCAAAAGATTTCCAAATGCAATACTGAAATGTGATCGCCCATGTAGTGTATTTTGTCACTGATGTGGTCATAGAGAAGAGGAGGGTGTGTTAATTCAGTTAGAAAATTTTCTTTGCAAAAATCAGTAGCTTGTTTCAAAAAGAAAGTGGCAGATCTGAAAACCTCTAAATTGTATCTGATTTTCTTCTCTGATATGGGATATTGTGATAAACTATAGAATGTATATTTCATAATACATATCAGCATGTATAATACATGTCAAAATAACATTTGTAGTACAAAAATGGAATTTTGTGCAAGTTAGTATTTTTCTAGTTGGTACAGGCTGACTATAAACAGCTTCATTTGGGTTTAATTTTGAAGCAAATGTCTGTTGGAACACTATGCAAGCAAAATTCATATTCAATCCAATACATCAAGAGATACATTTTGGCTACATTTAGATCTGGGAACACTCAGAGACTGAGATTTCTACAGAGAGTCAGCTATACCTGGTGGACCTGGTGGTCCAGGTGGTCCTTCCGGTCCTTTTAAACCTGGTAACCCTGGAATGCCTCTGTTTCCTTTTTCACCAGGCTTTCCGGCAAACCCTAAAGTTAAAAACCATGTACGAGGAACACAAGTTAGAATTGTATCAGACTTCTCTACATCCTGATTAAACTTGGTGAGATGTTAGTGTAAGATGGTATAACGTATTTGTTTAGAACACGGGCATATGTGAGCCCTTTTCCAAAAGAGGATTAAATAAGATAATACGTATAAAACATTAGCATGATGCCTGGCCCGAGTTAGCTCTTAAATAACACTAGCAATGATAATATGTACACTTTAAACAAACATATTGAAGAATTAGTGGCCTAAATATAGCTTCTTAAAATTTTTTTTCTTTTTTAGTAATGACAGAGGACCATTTACTACACTATTCTTGTCCAGACTATCCCCTTCTCAGATCCACTTATTACAATTATCATTTACTAAGTAATTAGTACATGGCAAACATTATTTTCTTTTATTTATATTATTTAATCTGCAGCCAATGTCAGTCTTTCCTTGAGCCTTTCAGGGCTGGGTGTAAAGATGACAAAGCTGAGACTTTATGAATTCAGCGGACTAGTCTAGAGTCACCACCCATTGGTGGTGATGCTGGGATGTGTATCCAGCTCTGCAGGCTGGAAAGCTTGTGAATTTCCTACTTTCTATATAACATGATCTGGATCACATTATTCTCTGGCTTAAAAATGTTCCTTGAATCTGTAATATGTACAGGGCAAATTACACACTCCTTCCACTGGCATTCGAAGAACTTACTAATCTGTCTATGGCCTGGCTTTGGGCCTTTTCTCAAGCAGATTTCCTTCCTTGCACTGTTCTCCTGCTTACATCCTTATTCATTCACATAGGGACTGAGTATCGAATTAATAGGTCTTACGCTGAGTACTGGAAATGTAAATCCCGTTCCCTTTCCCCAAGTTTTTAGTGTTTAATTGGGGGGTCAGCCAAGTAAGTAAACAATTACCACCCAGTGTGATATGTTCTGTAATAGAGTTGGGCACATTATGCTACAGGGATGGATTTCTGCAAAAGGGGATAGTGTGTGTGTGTGTGTGTTTATGTGTATGTGTGTTAAAGACTGAACAGAAGATATTTGGATGGAAAAAACATGAAACAGGACAAGATGCCCAGGCAAGAAACTAGCATATACTGAGGAATGGTGAGGGGCAGGTGATTGGCTATTTTCCTTTGTAATATTTGGTTTTTTTTTTCTATTTATGTCACTTATCACAATCTTAAAAAAAAAAAAAAAAACTTCTTATTCAGCACATTCATTTGCTTTGGGTTTGTGGGACTTGGCAGGTTATATCTTAAGGGCCAAATCTGGTTTCGTGTTGTATGGTTGGAGGGCTAAAAATGGTTTTTCTGTTTTTAAAAGATTGGGAACAAGCATACAAACACTAACAGATAAAAAAGAATATGCAATAATGGGGACCATAGAGCCCCGGATATTTACTATCTGGCCCTATAGATAAGATGTCTACAGACCCATTAATGTCTCTTTCCTCCTTCCCCCCACCAAACCGCACATTTCCCCATGACCAGGTTACTGGTACTACCTCTACTGTGCTCAATTCCATGTCTTCAGCACATAATAACATACTGAGTATATAGGCACTAAAAAGTATACTTGTTGAATAAATATGTCATGCTGGTGGCAAAGCAGGCAAAAGGCAAGTGATAAAGAAACTTTGGAAACCAATCTGAGTTTATTTTTGCCATACATGGCAAAAAGGAGGGTTTGAGACTTATAATTAAAATGAACTAGTAGCAATTTAAATACAACAGACCCAAATTGCAGAATTAATATGAAAGTAAAGAGTCATGCATTGTGGAGGCAACATATAGAAGAGCCAGTTGTCATCCAGGCTTGGGCCACCAGCTAGCTTTGTGACTGTGGGCAGGACATGAAACACCAGCTCTCACTGTCCTCATTTGTCAACTACAGGGATTTTCTTGGACAGTTCTTAGCCTCAGAATCAGCCCCAAGTTCTTCCCAAAGAAGAAGACTGTACCTTTGAGGCCTGGTTCTCCTTTGTCCCCCAGCAAAGTGGATATCTGAGAAGGTCCCCGAGGTCCTTTATCTCCTTCTTCCCCCTTGGTTCCTGGGGGTCCTTTCTCACCCTTTGCTCCTGGAATTCCAAAGCTACCTAAAAAACAGAAGTAGCAACATCAGTTCCCTAATTCTTGAAATATTTCTTAAGGATTCAAAAGTTGACAGTGCTTACGATACAACAAAACGAAAGAGGACAGATAAACCAAAACAAGCAGCCCCATTAAGGCAGTGGCATAAAATGGCAGGGAGAAAATTCAACTCCATTCAAATAAAAAGAATGCAGAAAATAGCAAAATCAAAGACATAGTTCTCTCGTGGAAACTACTTCTCCCTCAAAGGATAAAACAGAACTTATTTTGGTGTTAAATAAGTGAACATTGTTCATGCCTCCTGATCCAGGAAAGATACTCCCTCACTTACCCCTCTGTCCTGGGGCGCCTGGGTTCCCAGGGGGCCCAGGAGGGCCAGCATCTCCTGGATAGCCCATCATCCCCATCATTCCTTTTTCACCTGTAGAAACAAGTTCATACAAAGCAGGTCAGATTGTGCACAATGAGAGAAGCAAAATATTCCATAAAATAAAATAACATACTTCTAAAGAGGGTTGAATGTTTTCTGTAAATAGAAAAGTAACTATTTGTCTGGGAGACAGGTTAGTACACAGTCTTTATTACATCATGTATATGGAAGTCATTGGTAGCAAATCACATTTGTAGATGAAAGGAGAACATGTTGAAGTTTTGGATTACTCCCTCCCAATCCTTGACCATCAGCTCTCTGTTATAGTCCCTTATTTTGTTTTCCTCAGAGCAGTTGTCAATTACTGAACTTAGTTGTTGTTGTTGTTTTTTAAAGGATTTTATTTATTTGACAGAGAGAGAGATCACAAGTAGGCAGAGACGCAGGTGGTGGGGGGAGGGGGGAAGCAGGCTCCCTGCTGAGCAGAGAGCCAGATGTGGGGCTCAATCCCAGGACCCTGAGATCATGACCTGAGCTGAAGGCAGAGGTTTAACCCACTGAACCACCCAGGCGCCTGAACTTAGTTTTTAAATACATTTGCTATGGTCTCCCCCACTGTCAGAGGCAGAGTCTTGTCCACCAAGGGCTTGGAACAGTGCTGACACATGGTAGGAGCTTAATAATATAAACAAAAGAATGATTTGCAGATTAAGTTGTTCTTCTGGGTTCTTCCCGGGAGAAGAGAGATAGGTGAGGTTCTTATGCCATGAGGAGACTATTGGCATATTCTTCCCAAATATATAAACTTCCCATTCAAATAAAAAGAATGATAAGGGAATACTATGACAACTATATGCCAGCAAATTGGATGATTTGGACAAAATGCACAGATTCCTAAAGAGGCACAGATTACCAAAACTGACAGAAGAGGAAATAGAAAATCTGAGTAGACCTGTAACAAGAAATTGAATTAGTAATGCAAAGACTTCTTACAAAGAAAAGCCCAGACTCAAATGACTTCACTGGGGAATTCAACCCAATGTCTAAGGAACATCAATTTTTCACTAACTCTTCTAGAAAATACAAAAGAAGGAAATACTTTCCATCTTGTTCTATAAGGTCAACATTACCCTGATACCAAAACCAGACAGAGATATCACAAGCAAAGAAAAAGACAGACTAGTATCCCTTACAAAGGTAGAGGTAAAAATTCTGAAGAAAATACTAGCAAATGTCCTTTAGTGTATAACATATAAAAAGGATTGCATGGTCAATGTTGTCATACCCTGGGTAATTGTGAAATGTGATCATCCCACCACCACCACTGCCCTGTTCTCTGACCTCTTTGCAAATAATTCAGTAGGAAACACTTACACTAACTGAAAGAGGAGTGTAGAGTCAAGAGCCTAGGCCTATGTCCAATTTATACAGCTACCTTAAAAGAAAATATGGAAGAAGAAACATAAAAGCACAAAAAAGGATACCTGGTGGTCCTAAAAATCCTGGATTTCCTGGATATCCTTTTTGACCAGGTGGTCCCATTGCACCTCGATGACCTGGCATTCCTGGTGGTCCAGGTTCTCCAGGAAAGCCTGACCTATCCAAGCCTGGAATACCTGGGTCTCCCTTTGGCCCTGTTTCACCTCTTCTGCCTGTATATGAATGAATGAATGAATAAATGAACACATAACTGCTTTCCTCACCAACTCCAGAAATACATTTTTAAAAAAGATTTTATTTATTTATTTAACAGAGAAAGAAATCACAAGTGGGCAGAGAGGCAGGCAGACAGAGAAGGGGAAGCAGACTCCCTGCTGAGCAGAGATCCCAATGTAAGGTCTCCCATCCCAGGACCCTGAGATCATGACCTGAGCCAAAGGCAGAGGCTTAACGCATTGAGCCACCCAGGCATCCCCAGAAATACATTTTTTATGGCTGTAAATATGTAGCTGTGTGATCATGGACAAACCACACCTTTATCTGATTGATGGACGTCCCCTTCTGTACAATTTCTAAGATCCCTTCTAACTTTAACATAGTTTCAGTGATTTGTGCAGTAATAAAAATGTAGAATTTAGATCTATTTTCTAGTCCTTCAGACACATCCTGGGACTGCCCTTTATGACTGTAGTTGGGTCTTTAACCTGCAGAATACATACACAACAATAGGGGGAGGTGAGCCACTGGATGCTTCTGGAAGTAATAATAGCACTATAACAACCATTAATGTCTTGGCCAAAAATTGGTTTGTGAGCATAAAAGCAATGTGACAGCCCATAGGCATTAGCTGAGTTCTAAAGGGTTTTTCTTAGTTCACAGATCTGGATGAGAAGAACAAATAAAACAGAGTAAATGTCATATAATCTGGGCCATGTAGCCTGGGGCATTTAGATTTATTTCATACCTTTATTTTATGTTCCTTGGGAAGCAATTAACTACATATCTATTTATCACTTGATATACCTATGGAGTTAAAGATAAAACATTTTCTGAGAGTTTATATGTATATAAATATATGTGTAAATATAAGTTTCTATGTATCTTCAGTGTTCATATAGTCTTGCATACAAGACACAAACCAATTTTACTGTATTAATTTCAGGTCTCTTACTCTGTAGGTGGTACTCACTGAAACAAATCCGTGAGAGTTTAAATGGCAAAAATAACATTTCCCACTGAACAGTGGGTCAGAACTTGTTGCTGGACAGTTCCCATGTTAAGCAGCAAAGCACAGAGCAGGAATCTTCTGTCACCTGTCTGCCTAATGACTGGTTTTAAGGCCCTCTTCTTACCCGGTTGCCCTTCCAATCCATTTAATCCTGGAAGTCCTTGGGCTCCCCTGGGACCTTCTGTGCACCTTCCTGGGGGTCCTTTTTCTCCAGGTGGTCCGGGCTTCCCTGGATCCCCTGCAAAATAGAGTCCAGGAATATATTCGACAAAACCCGAGGTCCTAGTACTGCTATCACAATCCTTCTCCTGTAACTATCCCCCCTAAATTGAACCTATGTTTAATACCACTGGTATGTCTTTTATAAAGGACAATTGTTATAAGGGACAGAAGGAAGGAAGGAGAAAAGAAAGAAAAAACAAAGGGAGAACAGCAATGTTGAATGGAAAAATAGACGCTGCAGATTCTATTTGTTAAACTGGAAGTTTGAGAAGAAATCTTCATCCTAGAGCACCTTCAACTTACTGCATTTTAGCAGAGCTCACCATGGAGAAAAGTAATCACACTTGCTATTGTACCTTGGGGTCCACCAACCCCTCCAGTTCCTGGAATTCCAGGGAGACCTGGAGGTCCAGGGAATCCAATTTCTCCATTTTCCCCAGAAATGCCTCTTTCTCCTGGAAAACCTGGTGTTCCTGGTTGTCCAGGCATGGCTAGTCCTGGTTCTCCCTGTGCACAGAACACATGTTAGTTTCACTATGTAACACTTCCAACTCTTTCTGCACTGTTGACTGGTCTTTAGGCCAATGACTTGAGAATAATCCCTTTTGCACAGTTACCACCATTCCACAATTCTTTCCTTTCTCTGTTATAGCTACTGAGTTCTATAAAATTATGCTTGACCATTCTTAAGGCTCTGTAACTGCCACTTTTACAGAAGACTGAAATTGTAAACAGTCCTGATGTTTTTACTTTTGAAAGTTTTGATCATAGTGATCCACACATTTTTAGAGTTCTTCCATTTTAAATACTCTGAACATTCCTGAAGATTAGGGAAGAAACAGGGAGGCAAAACTGTCTTCTAACACTACTTTTCCTTTCTAAAAGTGAGGGATGCTTCAAAGAAGTGTTAAAAACTATTTAATATCGGGGCACCTGGGTGGCTCAGTGGGTTAAAGCCTCTGCCTTTGGCTCAGGTCATGATCCCAGGGTCCTGGAATTGAGCCCCACATCGGGCTCTCTGCTCAGCGGGGAGCCTGCTTCCCTTCCTCTCTCTCTGTGTGTGCCTCTTTGCCTACTTGTGATCTCTGTCCATCAAATAGATGAATAAAAAAAAATCTTAAAAAAATATTTTAAAAACTATTGATATCTTCATCATCTACCAATATATAGATAATTCCTACACCCAGAGCATCCTAACTGGCTGACTGTCATTGTCCCCATTCATCCCCACACATCCTTCTGAGTTTTAAATCTTGAAGACCTTGGCTCCTGGGAGACCTGGTTCTCCGGGTGGCCCGGGCTTCCCCATTTCTCCTGGACAACCCGGTGCTCCTTTTGCTCCAGGAAAACCTTGCTCTCCTACAGAGAAAACATAATAAATGTTGCAGGAGTAGGCTTAGTAAAAGATTTAGAGCAGTATCCTTGTTATTTTATCCAATGTTTTTATGAGGCAAGTTGCTAGAGATGTTTTTATGGAAGTATGAATGATGAAAAAGCCAACTGCTACACTGGTAATTAAAAAAAAAAATCCATTCCAAATCACATCCTCAATTGAAAAATGACTTTCCCCATTTTATTGTTCAGCATGACAACAATTTTGGTGCAGCAATTTCACTGATTCTGGTTGACCATTTGGGTGACTTTTTCTTTTGGAGTATAATTTACATAAAATGTACAGCCAAATGAATTTTTGCATGTCTATAAATCTATTCAAGCATGACCTAGTCAAAGATATAGAGCATATCAGCTGCCCGAGGTAGCCTTTCTCAAGATGGGTTGCTCAAGAAAATTACTTCCTACTTCCTACTGCCATTGAATATAATGAATTCATTTCTTTCTTATATATTTGTAGTAGGAGAATTGAGAAAGGAGTCACAAATATCATTTATTCTATTCCCTAGTTCACAAGAGGAAACCCTAGAGAAGCAATGCTGCATTCAGAGATTGCTTTTGTGCCTCTAGTTTGACCAAATTTTTTTTTTTTTTTTTTTTTTAGTTTGACCAATTTTTAATTCACCATTAGTTTCTGGGATTATTAGGTTCAACTGGGAAACTTTGAGTCTGAACTTTCAGGGATTTCTCAGGCTACTTCTGGTCCCCATAATTTATAGTCTCCTTACAGAGGGTGAATCCATAGTGTTACAAACAAGGATGCAAACTTTAATGCAGGGTCCAAGAAGGAGGAGGCAAAAATATGGGCCAGGCTGCTTTACTTCACACATCATTGGGAAGATATCCAAGAAACCGGAGTCAAAGACATTCTTGAAACTATTACATTTTCCATTTCAAATATTCATAAACTGAGATCAATATATCTATATTTGTAAGCACTAATGACATTAATCTAGGAGATCAAGTATCAAAAATGGATTCTATTTTCACAGACACTCTAAATAATATTGAAACAAACATAAAAGGATTAAAAAATCTGAAAATCTATGCAACAACCCAGGGATGAAATGGCTAGTATGTCATCCTGGACAAGACTCTGATGTATTTGTTGGCTTATGGTTTGAGTTCTCAGCATCTGGATATCTTTGGGGTGATTTCCCTTCAATGAGAAGCAGCATTCATTCCCAAAAGAAAATAACTTCTGTAATTTGTAGGGGAGTGTATAGGAAAGCCAGTTAATTGTAAATTAATAGTCCTTTTCTAATTATAAAAGAAATGTATAAAGTTAAAAAATTATATAAATGTAAAAAGTGCACACATTTATTAAGAAGTCAAGAAAAAATTCCTCATAATTCCACACTCAAAAAGAATCACTACTACTATGTTGTGTTAATTTCCTTCCAACTTTTTCTACATATTTTAAAAAATTTAATTGAGATGAGATGCATAAATCTGTGTGAATTCTGCCTTTTGATCTAACATCATTGTAAAATTTTTTTCCCTTGTAAGATGGGTGGAAAACATTATTTTAAATGTCACATTATGGATCTTTTCAATGTTACTCATGACACATATCTATATTTTCTAAATACCCACAATAGACCCTATGTTTTAAAATTTGTACATTTACCCTTAGGTCCAGGGGGCCCAGGGAAGCCGATTCCTGGAATTCCTGGTTCACCATCAGGCCCAGGAAGACCCGGGTCACATTTTCCTCTGGATCCAGGGATACCTTGAAACACACACACATCCACGTAAGAAACTTCCCCTCATCTTGCCCTTAAACAAAAAGTCCAAGTTTCTGTGTCATTCAAGGTCTTTTGGGAAATTAAGAAATAAGTTTAACATAACCCCAACTGTATACTCTTCTTTCCTCTCCGTTCTTATCCAAGGAGTAATCATTAGCAGCTACAAATAGTGTTTAAGATAGAATTTAATTCCTATAAAGAAATAGTCTGGATAGCTTGAGCTACAGAAGTCTCCCTCCATACATGCAAAGTTAAGTTTTAGATCATATTGGCAAAGAAGTTATATTTTCAAATGAAGAAGCTGTGGGAACTAGCTTGATTAACCACTGGCAAACATCACTTACTCCCCCAACCAAAAATCCATGGAGATTGTTCCCTTGAATTCCTTTTAAGTAATTTTACTGTTTTCCCTCCTCCTCCTCCTCCTTTATCTATCTATCTATCTTTCTTTCTATTTATTTATTTGGAACCAGAGGCACCAATGGGAGTAATTTGGATGATCTCAAAGTACAATGACAAGTCCCCTACCTGTGGGCTTTTTAATCTCACACAACTCTGGCCTCTGCTCTCTTTTGGTGCCAACAAATAGAGTTTTTCTTACATAGGGGACAGTGTTTTCCAAGGACAGTCAGGATGCCATTTGATGGGAGTCACCAGACTTGGCAGAGGGGATACTCACCGGGTGGACCTTGGGGGCCAGCACGGCCAGGGGGCCCTGGAGGTCCTGGTGGCCCTGGGACTGGTGTCGAAATACCGAAGTCTCCCTTAGGACCTTAAGAAAGTTCGTGATTGTAAGATTGGTGTGCGTAGTGAAACTTTTTTTTGGTTCAGAAGAAACAAATGTGATACAGGGTGTTTATGAACATAGTCTAAGGAATTAAAAAAGACTTGCTTCCATAGGTTTCAAAACTGGCCCAAAGATGACCAACCCACTGAAACTTTTTTATTCAGTTGAAGAATATTTATAAGCACTTACTATTGGCTAAGCTTTGTTTTCATTAATAGCCCACCTCAATGCTAGTCTACTGAAAGAGAAGCTATTCCAAAAAACATTAATAATATGGGATTTATCTTAAACATTGGTGAATATTTATTTGGTAGGATGTTTATTTTTTTGGCTACTAGTTTGCAAGGGAAGGAAATATAGTATGCTGAAGAAAACATTAAGTGTGGCTTGGGCACACACCTTAACCTCTGATAAGTTCTTCACGTGTCATTGGGGAGATACAGCCTAACCAGCCCATAAAGATTTGAGATAATGTGGGTATGGTGGTCAACATGGAAAACATGTTAGTGATTTGATTTATGCATATATTTACAGAAAAAAAACTTTACAGTAGTGTGATGGGGAAAATTTGATAATATATTTTACAACAATGGAGTTCTTTACTAGAAATTTGTATATAGAAAGAACAGAAGAAGATTTGAAGCTAGATTAGAAGAACTTTTTCTTTAAAGGGCCGGATAGTAAATAATCTGGGCTTTGTGGTCCAGATGGTCCCTATGCCACTACTCAACACTTCCTTCGTAGCATGGGAAGAGCCAAAAACAGTATGTAAATGAATGAGTGTAACCATATGCCAGCAAAACATATTTATGGACACCGAAACTTGAATTTCATATAATTTTCATGTGACATAAAGGGTTATTCAAATGTTTTCTTTTCCCCCCAATCATTTAAAAATAGAAAAACTATTTTTAGCTCATAAATTATACATAAATAGGTGGTAGACTGGATTTAGGCTATGAGCCGCCATGGTTTGCCAATCCTTGGATTAGAACAGCAGCCTCAAAAGTAAAAAAAATATTTATATATGTGATCATAAAAGAAGCTTTATGTACATGTGTGGGCAGAAATGCATGCATATAATTTAAAATATATATAAATACTTGGGAAGCACTTACAAATATTTTACTATAGAAAGAATTGGAGGCTATTAGTTTAGTGGGTCTAACCCTTTATAATGTGATGTTAGAAGTAAAAAATAATAGGGTGGCATTATTTGTTGAAAACTGTCCTCCACATGACGATTCTCATCTTCGGCCATGCTCTCTGCTACAGGTAAACACTGAGGATTGGATTCCTCCTGAATCCACCAACCATGTTCAGAACATGTGGATCTCAAAAGTTCCTGGGACTTTAGAACTATTATCAGAAAACTTTTCTTCATTTATCTTCGATATTTTGAAGTTTTATTTATAAACCATGCATTGGATTATGGGTCAAAAAGAGCAAATTTGCAATAACATTAGTGGATCCTTGAGACTTACAAGAGGCTTCTCAAGATCAATTTCATAGATTTTGGCCTCCCCTTTGTCTACCATAACTGACTTCCACTCATTCCATATATTTTTCTTTTCTTTTTTGTTAGATTTGAGCCTCAAGATGGGGCTCAAACTCATGACCCTGAGATCCAGAGTTTCAAGATCCATGGGCTGAGCCAGCCAAGACCTCTCCATCCCAAATATTTCTATTAGTAAATAGAGACAGACCGTCAGGAAATTTCAGCTGAACTTGGTAAAGGGAAAATGAATTTTTTTTAAATATATCCTACATATTCTTTCCCAGTGTCTGTGAAGTGATATATTCTACTGATCAGAAGCAAGTTTCTATGCATTCATTAGTCTTGGGGAAGCTTCACTCGCTCTAGGAACTATGAGCCCACTCCATAGGAAAACAGGACTGGAAAGAAAACTAACCAACCGGCTTCTCCAGGTGGTCCAGGGGCTCCAGGAACTCCTTGGGTGCCCTTTGGACCAGGTTCTCCCCGTGGTCCATAGTTTGCTGGTCCAGGTGGTCCTGCAGGTCCTGGGGACCCAGGGATGCCAGGATCCCCCAGAGGACCCCGGTCCCCCTTCTCACCACTCAGGGCCTGTGACAATGGGAATATGTTTATAGTGCTTCAGTCCAGTATCTCCTTATGTGGGTTAACCTTACCGTGACTAGGAGGACCCAATAAGCAGCCAATGAGAAAATCTTGAATTACAAAGCAGTTGGCATTTGAAGGGAATTATTACTAAACTCAGAGCATGGTCTGGTTTCTGCTGTTTTGTGCCCCTTGGATTTCAGCAACATTTTATGAACTTGGACATCTCCTGAGTCCCACTGAAGGCGTCCTCTAGCAGGATGTTATACGTATAATGACCCCTAAAACTTTGTTCACATCAGCCATTGGTTCAAATAGCTTGAGAGCTGGAATTCATGGAAATAACATTTTTTTTTTTAAAGATTTTATTTATTTATTTGTCAGAGAGAAAGCGAGCGAGATCGAGCACAGGCAGACAGAGTGGAAGGCAGAGTCAGAGGGAGAAGTAGGCTCCCTGCAGAGCAAGGAGCCCGATATGGGACTCGATCCCAGGACGCTGGGATCATGACCTGAGCCGAAGGCAGCTGCTTAACCAACTGAGCCATCCAGGCGTCCCATGGAAATAACATATTTCTGAACTAAAACCAGCACAGTAAACCTTTGTTTGCTCTTCACCAGCTATTTTCATCATAAAGGAGGTGAAGATACAGATAGACAGTATTTGTTTTTTTTCTTATAAAATATTTTTTTTCAAAGATTTTATTTATGTATTTGTCAGAGAGACAGAGAGAGCAGAAGCTGGGGAAACTGCAGGCAGAGGGAGAAGCAGACTTCCCACTGAGTGAGGACCCTGATGTGGAACTTGATCCCAGGATTCTGGGATCATGGCCTGAGCTGAAGGCAGACACTTAACCAACTGAACTATCCAGGCATCACATAAAATATCTTTTTGTAATTGCATAGGCTATAACTTTGGAAATGACTTGTACACTTCAAACAAGTCAAATATGACACAATAATCAAGTTCCTCTTTCATCCTAATATGGCCCCAAATAATAAATTTGACTTGATTTTTCATTGTTCAGTATCACTGGGAGACTAACTGATGTTTTGTTTTGTTTCCTTCTTCTGTAATGACAGGACATAAGACTCAACACATCACCTTCTTAATTTTTTTCTTTACTTTTACTGGAACCAACAAGGTAATTAGTGAGATGCAAAGGGAAGCATCACGTGAACTGTCTTAATATTAGACCAAAGAATTCTAGATTCTGTCCCTCAGTCAGTGTAACTGCACTCACGCACTCCCAAACACACACATTGGGACATCCAGGCCCTTTGTTGGAGAGTCTGAGAAACACTGAACCTGGAGCTGGGTCTCAGCTAGAAAATGTTTTGTCCTCAAACAATGTTGGGAAGACTGTATACCACATCTATATCTTGGGGAGCCACACTTCATATTCTGATACTAAAGGGTCTCTAAACGAATCTTCAGATTTATTTGCCATTTGCCAAGTTTTCCTGTTCAGGGTGGGACTCTCTTAACTCTCTCTTAACTGGATAACTCTGATCAACCCTGGAAGAAAGTGGTATTTCCTGGAGCAGGCTGGGCAGCGTGCCTGGTAAACTTCCCACAGATACATTGGGAGGAAATGCTCATCCTCTGACCCCAGGACATTTTAAAATCGATCCTGGTAGGAATCTCTCATGTGAACCTGTGAGAGATTCTATCCCTATTCCACGAAAAGAGACAGAACCTACAGAAGCTTAAGTATTTTAAATGACAAAACATTTGATCTGTTTATTTGACAACTCTACTCCTAAATATTCTAGTCTTTAAGCATTTATTTTGACTTAAAGGAAAAAACACTGCCCCCAAAGTATTGACTAGAACTTTCCATTATTAATCATTTTCTGAACTCGTCTATAAACTCACTGGATACAGAGGTGGGAATTGTAACTTGTGTAGGAGACAAGGGCATTATCAACGTGGAATTTTATTTGGGCTACAAGCACCACCGAGTCCCACCTATGTGTCAAATACTAAGCGTGTGTGCTGCTGTTATTACCAGTTGGAAGGACCCACTGTGCTGGGTGGCCAACCATTTTCTGAATGGAAATTGCCCAAAGTCGTCACTTCAGAGCATTTCAATTGCAGGGAAGGGAATTTGAAAAAAGTTACTCGATACTAACCGGTTCACCTTTGGGTCCTGGTGATCCTTTGATCCCAGGAGTTCCAGGAATTCCGTCCAAGCCCCTTCTTCCAGGATGCCCTCTGAGCCCAGGGTCCCCTGGGGCACCCACTTCTCCCTCAGGCTTCGATGCTTCACCTTTTTCTCCTTTAAGTCCTGGATCCCCCGGAGCACCCGGGAATCCCTAGGGCGGTACAGAAACAAGGCTGCATTGCATTTGGGTAAAGCTGTTCTTGTGCCAATCTTACCAAAAAAAAAAACTAGAATTTTTCAGTTTTAATGAACATGGATTTTTTTTTTTCAGACACTTTCTTTAGCCTACAAGTGTAATGTCAAGCTTTTTGGTTTCCTTTTCTATTTGCTTCCAACACTGGAAAAGAATACAGTCAGTGAATTTCAATGTAACACACAGTAATATTATTCAATATAATACAAGCATCATCATAATTTAGATGACGTTAGAATGTTGGTCATTTTAACATGCATTATGGATAATTTGATTTATCTTTATATAACTTTCTGATTCACTGTAATAATCAGAAATTTAATTTGTGAATGTTTATTTGGTGTCATTTACATATCATAAGACGTATCTGTATACGAATACAATACAATGGTTTTTAGTAAATTTGTACACTTACGCCGCAGTCACCACAATCCAGAGTTAAAACATTCCCATCACTCCCGCAGGTTCCCTCAGATACACCTGCAGTCAGTGCCTGTTCTCAGCCTCAGCCCCAGGCAATGACAGATCTGCCGTCTATCTCTGACACCGCTTAAATGTTTATAAATTCATTACTGATTCACTTATTCCTTCACATATCATACAATCATTTAATCAAGAATCTATCAAATGCTCTGATATTAAGTACTCTTTACCAAGCACCAAAACTATGTGTGGCTCAACTGTATTTCCTGAGTGTGCTGTTCACCCAAATTTAACACTAAATCTTCCAACCCATGAAATCTTACTGGAGATCCTGGAAGACCCGCACTTCCCGGGGACCCTGGGCTTCCTTTAATACCAGCTGCCCCTTGGCCTCCTGCAAAGCAGTAAATTATTAAATATTCATTGAATGCCAGCTCCGAGTAGCCAGGGTAATGCAGTAAATGAAGAGAATAAGGTGTTTTCTTCTGAGGAAAGAAAGACAATTTGTATCTTAAAACACAGAGTGCAGGGAGAGAATGCGAGTATATAAGTGAATTAAGAGACGATGTAAAAAAAAAACATTAAAAAAATCTTAACTTCCTAATTCTTGTCATTATAATTTTAAGGAGAAACATTTATTTGTTTTGATCATAAGAGCAACATATGCACATTATAAAAAAGAAGAGAGTAAAAAAACCATACACTTACCACCAGAGGACAATATTTGCTAAAATTTTCATGTATGTTATTCATAAAATTTTATATCCATAATGCACTGGACATATATATGGTATTTTGGAATCCTCCATCAATAAATATCCATGTCAATAAATACATACTTATAGCTTCACTTAAATGGTTGCATAGTAGCGTTTTGCATGGGTCAGCCAACATTTATTCAGCTAACAGCTATTTGTAGAATTTAGATCGTTTTTCAACTTTAGCTGTAGTAAACAATGCTATGATAAATATCTCTAGGCATTTAGTGCTTCACACTTCTCCAATAAATTAAATTCCTAGAAGTGTAAGGGCAAGACAAAATTGACAAAAATGTTTCCAAGGCTTTGGATATTCATTGCCAGATTGCATTTTACTGTACAATTTTATACTTCCTCTATGTATTTAAATGTATCTGTAAAGTTGATCCCTTCAGAGGGTCTTTTGGAAGGCTCTCAAGCTGATGTGTGAACAACTGTATATTCAGATTTTATTTTTTGCAAGATTTGAGTCAGGATATATTTTTTGATAGTCATCCAAACGATTTTCCTGTTTATGTATCTTCTGTGAGCTACACCTGTAGTATGCCGAATGTAGAGAAACCAGGGAAAATATGACACCGCTAGGAGGTCACCGCTAGTGAGCTGACCACCCTGGGCTAGAGGTCCCTCAAGGGGAACGTAGGGAAATGATGATTGCTTTCCTTCTATTCTTTCCCTCCCTCCATCTCTCCACAGCTCCTTCCCTTCCTTTTAGGTTTTTTGTTTTGGTTGGTTTATTTTATTTTATTTATTTGTTTGTCAGAGAGAGAGAGCGCACAAGCAGGAGGAGCAACAGGCAGAGCAGGCAGAGGGAGAGGCAGGATTCCCATTGAGCAGGGAGCCCGATGCAGGACTCGATCTGAGGACCCTGGGATCACGACCCAAGCCGAAGGCAGACGCTTAACCGAATGAGCCGACCAGGCGTCCCCTAGTTTTTGTTTTAATAGAACATTTCACTCAGAGCCTTAGGCCCCACAGGAGCCACATGAGGAGTAATACCAGCCCCCCCCGGCCCCAGCCCTTTGCCCCTTCTCTCCCTCCCCATCCTTCCCTCTCAGGCCCATCTCAGGGAGTCAGGAGCAGAGATTACAGAGTAGCTAAGGCATTTATGAAGGAGCAGGAAGGATTTGTGGACGACAAAGGACTCTGGCTGAATGCGTGTCCTCTATCGGTGAGCACGGGGCCACACTTAGCATTTCTGCTTTGGACTGACACCCAACTTCCTCGAAGACCCTGTGCTAATGCCAGTATCTCCTGGACAGCATTAACATACAAATACCTCTTATCTATGTTGCCAGGTAGACCTTTGGATTAACCCACTTCCAAAGGAAACCCCTGGCACAGCAGTGGAAGGTTGCCAGCCTAGAGAGCAAGGGTGTGGCTCTGAGTACGGGCTTTAACACTGCTGAGCTGCCATCTTGTGTATCAGCTTCCACATCTGTCAAATGGGGTTAATGACAGCACTGACCTCTAGGGTGGATGGGAGGAATAAGGCACGAAGGGAGGTACATACGATCCCTAGAACAGCGCCGAGCACACATGCGCTCTGTGACTTGAGCTCTTGTTGGTTAATGACAGATCATTTGGTGACAGTGTCTACAGACCAAGGTGATCAAAACAGAATGGAGACTGCAGGTGACATCACCTGAGAGGCCCTGAGTAGCCAGGAGAGTGGCACGAGGGGCAGAGGAACCCAACTAATGAGACTTTCTGTACCTCAGAGTTTTGTCTACGGCCAATTCTGTGACTGAGGAAGGGGGAGGATGGAGGGCAGCTGGGATATGAATCCTGGAGCCAACAGGTGGGGAGGAGGGTCCGGGTCTGTCATAGAGGCCGACGAGGGAAGTGACACGGGCTCTACTTAGCTCTCAGAATATTGGCCTCCGAGATGGGTTCTTCCTTCAAAAATGGAGTTAGTAGTGGATATTGAAAAAAATAAGATTTCAGATAAAAATCCTCATTTCTTTCTTCTCATGAAAAATTGGATGATTTATCAGGGCGCCTAGGTGGCTCAGTGGGATAAAGCCTCTGCCTTCGGCTCAGGTCATGATCTCAGGGTCCTGGGATTGAGCCCCACATCAGGCTCTCTGCTCAGCAGGGAGCCTCCTTCCTTCTCTCTCTCTCTCTCTCTGCCTGCCTCTCTGTCTACTTGTGATCTCCGTCTGTAAAATAAATAAATAAAAATCTTAAAAAAAAAAAAGAAAAATTGGACGATTTATCAACACAGGGCTTAAAATGCTGCAAAGTAGCAACAGGCTGGAGCTGGTGCGGGGTGGCCCCCTCAGATGTGCCTTCCAGTTTACCAGAGTCCTCACCCCACTATTGCCTCTCATCGGTGTGCTGACTTATTGCACTGGTATCCTGCTAAAGAATGAAATAGTGCATCTGCCCTTAGCTCTATCAAAAGTGAGGACCTTAAAAAACAGACTGAGGAGAGCTGTGTCTTTTAAGAAAAAAAAAAAAAATGAGAGTGAGTTTATTTTTTTATGGAAGAAAAATATGGTGTGTGTGTGGGTGTGGGGGATGTCTGCCTCACTCCTCCTAGTTCCTACCCTTGGAGAAACTCCAGTCTACAACTCATGGGGAACACCATGGTTTGCTAGAATCAGCAGCAAGTAAAATAGAACACAAGGATATGCCAGTTTTTGTGTTCTTTTGGCTTACTTTAAGTTGACAGAGTATGTGTTTGAAAATCTCTAAGTTCATGCTAACCACACATCATGACATCCAGACATCTGGTACCTTTTCACCACTCCGTGAACTGACCCTTTTGTACTTGAAAAAACCCTTGTGTGCAAAATGTCTTACCTGGGATTCCTTTTATGCCGTCCAACCCTGGCAGTCCTGGGAGGCCCGGAGGCCCTGGGATATAAGGACATTTTATGCACAAGAGGCCAGGTTCCCCTGCAATGAGAGCATGGGTACATTACTTGTAAACCCACACAGAGTCTGCAGAAAGGACAGATGCTGTCCAACCATACAGTCATTTATTACATTAAAATTGGGGAAGTTAGTGGAAAATCATCAATGATATTGTGTTATTAATTTAAAAAAAACATTCATCTTGGGACGCCTGGGTGGCTCAGTCAGTTAAGCATCTGCCTCTGTCTCAGGTCAGGATCCTGGGATCCTAGGATCAAGCCCCATATTGCATTGGGTTCCCTGCTTGACGGGGAGTCTGCTTTTCCATCTTCTTCTGCCCCTTCCCCCTGCTCATGCTCTTGCTCTCTCTCTCAAATAAATAAAATCTTTAAAAAAGTATTCATGTATTATATCAGCTTACTTTATCCATCCGACCTTCTTAATATTCTTAGAGGAAATCCTGAATCAAGAATAAAATATCTACTCTCTCAGTACCTCTCTCTTTCAGTGCAGGATAAAACTTATATTCTAGACATATCCCAAAATTCATTGAATGGGCGCTAAATTGATTTGTAGATAAATGAACACTTTGAGGTAATTCTCTTGGAAAAGAAGCCATCCCTGGCTATAGTTTAGGATGATTATTGTTTTGAGGGGCAGAAGCAGTGAAAGGAATGATGGTGAGAGTGACTTCCTTTCATAGAGCAACACCACTGATGAAACCAACCTTTGGGACCATCAGCTCCTGGGATTCCTGGAAACCCTATAAGGCCTGGGAATCCACCACCTCCAGGTGGACCTTTGCGAAAAACGATGTCACCTGCAAAAAAGACACCAAAGCTAGGGTTTTGTTTCTTTATGTGTTTTTTTTTTTTATTCAATTAGCAAGTGTTTCCATAAGATACATTATTTTATATGCATTTCCCCCATTGTTTTGGTGGTTGCATCTTTTGAAGGTTATCTATAATTAAAGATGAAGTGTTTTGACCAGCTTTTCTTTTCTCATTACACACACTTTTTTTTTTTTTTTAAATTCTGGTGCAGTGATTCTTTGAAAGCTTGTTATCTGCTTAGTTCTCATCACAAAATCAACCCATATTATTTTACTCAATTATTTCCAATTATTCCAAGATTATCCTTTTAGAATGTTTAGGCAAAGGATCACATCTCATTCTTCTGTTATTTCAAGTACACTTAATCTCCCTGATATATTGGAGATGCTTAATATATACTCAGGGGAAACATTCTAACAGAGTATCATCTGTTTTCTTTGCATTACTTGTTCACGTCAGTTGAGTTTGTCCTTTTTCAAGAAAGCTCTTCCCAGTTTTCCACATGTGTCAGCTACCATAATGTTAAAACAAACAGCTAATGTTCTTAAACTCTTGTGTTCTATGACCAGATTTTTTAGTCTTGTCATTTCAAATCCAGGTTGAAGGCAATGCTTCAACCTGCTTCATTGTTTCAATGAAAGCAACTGAATATTTCAAAGCAATGCCTATAGAGGCTCCAAATTTTGGAGCAACAAAGTATGAATGGAGACATTTAATTGAGAAGGAACAGGGTATGGGTAATATTGGCTTGACTCTGAAAGGAATGTGCATTTTGTGATCCAGTTTTCTGTGTCTTTAAGATGACTGGATTGTTCTCTTTAAACAGTAAAATATAATGGCAGTTCTATACTTAAGGTAGACATATATGTATACTTCTATATTTATACATTCGTATTTATTGGCACATTTTCATAGTCATTTCATACTTAATTCAACAAATATTTTGAGTACCTACAATGTTCCAGCCCTCAGTGTCACATGATGGCTTAAAACAGCAAAGAAGACACAATCCCTGACCTCAAAGAATTTTGAGTCTTAGAGGGGAAACTGACAAAGACAGGCAACCCCAAAACTCTACTATCGGGATAAGCTTGAGTGTTATAGGATGTGGGCTCAGCGAAAACGTTCTGTAGGACTTGAACTTGAAGCCGACACTGGATAGACAGACAGGTGTTGCTTAGGCAAGAGAAGATAGGAAACCAGGCCATCTCTAAGGGGAGAGATGCATGGTGTCTTGCAGAGGGAACTGCAAGACACCCCCTGGTGCATTTCCCCTGGTGCATTGCGACAGGCACGCAAGGTCGAGAGCCCGGCTACAGTACTCATTAGCTCCAAGAGCTATGCACCTCAGACCCCTTGCTGATAAAATGACCCAACTAAGCCTACATCTTGAAAAACACTTGCAGGACTAGAAATTGTTAAAATCCCCAACACAGTGAAAAGTTTTAGTTAAGTTTTATTTTGCTTTGTTTTTCACATAGGTTCACATCATAGCTTGACAGCTTTTGTTCTTGGACATTTTATCATTTTGTTAATGGAATAATTTCTTAAACAGACATTGGCCTGAAGGGAAGCTTTTATTTTTTTAATTTTTTTTTTCAAATATTGCACAAAAAGCCAGACATTTAGCTGAATTATCTTACTAACACTAAGAGTTTTCCAGATTATTCTTTTGGATCTTTCAGGTTTATAATCACACTGTCTATGAATAATAAATCTCTGACACAACAGAAGATTCTTAAGGCTCTTGGTGGGGAGTGGTGGTGAGTATAAAACACAAGCCCTCCCAGGTACCTTCTAGAGATGTTTAAGAGACAAAGAGTGGCTCATATGTTCTGAGGTTCTGTGTACCTATCAGGCAGCAGAGAATGGTAAGTGACTCTGTGGGGGTCTGGAAAGGAGAGGACAGCTCCAGGAATTTCCCATCCTCTAGGCTGCAGCTCAGTGGTCTTTGACCCACTTTACCTGGCAGCATTGCACCCATGCCCCTGGTGCATTTCCAGCCCACATCTCCTTGCCTTGGGTTTGCCCGCTGATGCCAGGGCACAGGACACCCTGGGAGCCATGCTAACAGAGGCTGGAAGTGTGTATGTGTGTGTGAGTTTGTGTGTGTGTGCGTACGCTTAGTCTGATCCTGTGAGATAGATCTTAGACCCATGACTAATAGGAATTGGTGGATACATTCTTGCTTCTTGGTCCTCTGGGACAGATTGTCCCGAAACAAAGTTGTAGCTTCTAGGAAGATACTCTCCAGGGACCAGACAAGCAGTTGCAAAATTGACCAAGGTCAACCTGAAAACCATCCCTCCCTGTCTGCTTCACTGTCCCTTGTCCCCCTCCCACTCCGCCCTCCGTGGATGCTCAGGCTGAAGCTTTGCTGCACGAGCCAAGTCTTCATTCTGCCCAAGCTGCTTTCATAGATAGTTCATCAAATGAAACAGCAGCAGAAAGATGGCCCTTAAGATCCACACACACTGCCGGCCAAGCTGCAAGTAAGGTTCATTGCCACTGATCTGCACCCATCTGTTATTGGGCACTATACCCAAATAGGGGCCCCATTAGATATCTACCTGGTGGTCCTGGATATCCCGGCAACCCTATAGGGCCTGGCGAGCCAGGACAACCCGGGGACCCGGGAGGCCCCACTGCATTCTTTCCTGGGGGCCCTCGTTCCCCTTTAATTCCTTTCACGCCTGGAGGTCCAGGGGCTCCTCGGAGGCCAGGCCTTGATGACCCTTGTAGAACAGAATCATGTTAGTGCATTTTAAATGTTTTCCTGATTCATATATATTACTTTTTTAATTGCAAAAAGTAACAAATTCTTATTAACAAAAGTTACACAATCGAGAGGTATAGAAAGTGTATAAAACAAAAAGAGAGCATCTTCTTCCTTCCTTCCTTCATCTGAGGTCTTGTTCAACTACCACAGCACAGCAGAATCCAGAAAGTTCCAGTCCCATGAGGTACGATAGGGACTTACTTAGTACAAGGGACTGAAACAGAGTTTGAGTTGCACTGTTGTCTTTTTTGTTTAAAAGGACCTCATAGGAATTCTCCGATATGTGCTGCTTTGTAGAATTTTTCATTAGCGACTAGAAGATCCCTCCTTTTCAGTGTTCAAAATGAGAAAGAGAGACTGTCCTACTGGACTTCATTCCTGCCAATCATCTTAGTTATAAAATAGCGTGGTGGGGAGGCCAGCATCTCCTGGGAGAGAAGCCTTACCAGGTGGTACAAAGCCATTTCATCTGTCTCTCATGGTGACAAGGATGTGAGGAGAGGGCCATTCTGGAATCCCTGAGTTGCAAACAGTGTAACTAGAAAGAGGAGAGACCTCACCACCAAAGGGCTGAGAACTGGCAGGGGTAATATCTGATTATTTCTAATTATTGAACAAGGATTTTCCCTGTAAAAGCAAATCCCTCTGGTCTCTCTTTGAGAACTTTGTAATTTTTACTCACTGTCTGCCTAAAGAAGCCTATTCATTACCTGGGGTGTCTGGTGGAGAGTAGCTCTTCCCTAATCTCTGACCAGACCTCTAAAATATCCTTTTGTATTCCAACTTCAAGAGATACCCATTGTTAACAATTTGCTGTATATTTTTGCATGCACGTGCAAGTACACATAATACCCATTTATTTTTTTTACAATGCGATTATAAAATACATACAGTTCTGCAATTGCTTAATTTCAATTCATTTTCAGAATTATGAAATAGTTTAAACATACCACAAGGCTTAGAGAAAAATGTAATCAACAGCAGGGCTTACTTATCAAATCTTTGCTATTTTTTTAAATTGTTTCCTTTTAAAAATGACACATGACAGCACTGTAGTTATAATTAAAGCCACTGAGGTTAATCCTTAGTCTTCCTCTCTCAAAAGGCAACCACTCCAGTGAGTCATGGATGTTTTTATAAAACATAAACATGTAAAAGTTTAATCTATGGGGTGCCTGGGTGGCTGAGTTGGTTAAGCCACCTACTCTTGGTGTCAGCTCAGGTCATGATACTGGGGTTGTGGGATCGAGCCCCATGTAGGGATCCACACTCATCAGGGAGTCTGCTTGAGCTTCTTTCCTCTGCCCCTCTCTTGGTTTGTACGTGCTCTCTCTCTCTCACTCTCTCAAATAAATAAATAAATCTAAAAAAAAGTGCAATTTACGTACTTACACATTTGATACACTATGAAAACTACTATTTTTAACCAAACTGATTACTATAAATTATTGTTTTCTACCTTTGTGCCCTTTCTGAGCTTCAAGGCTTCTGCAACTATGCCAGTTATTGCCTTACACTTAGTTAAAACCACTGGGAAGTCAAAGAGCATCTCTAAGTAACTTTGTGTCAGCTTCCACTCCCTTTTCTGCTATGAGTTACAAACTTAACAATGAGGAAGCTAGGAACACTTTTAGATCAATTAATGAAGCATTTGTCTCCTGTAAGCAATGCAAACATGAGTTTCCTTTTTTTTTTTTTTTTTTTTAAAGATTTATTATATATTTACTGGAGAGAGAGAGAGAGCATGAGTGGGGGGAGGAGGAGAGGGAGAGGAAGAGGCAGGCTCCCTGCTGAGCAGAGAGCCCGATGTGGGGGTCCATCTCAGGACCTTGAGAACACTATCTGAGCCAAAGGCAGATGCTTAACAGACTGAGCCACCCAGGTGTTCCTTGCCCCATGATTTTCCTTTTAAGACCATTTCTATTGGTGCCCCCAAGAAACATGTACATACCAGCAATTCCAGGAACCCCAGGAGAGCCACGGGGACCTGCAAATCCATAACAGTAATTACTTAAGCATAAGGACGTACATACATTCCTCTCCCCCATATTTGAAATCTTGGGTGGCCATATTATCGTCATAATATACAATAACATTATAATTATATAATATGTATTTATATAATAAATATTATAATATATAATAAATATTTCATACTTTTTCTTCCACTTTCATATAGATAAATATTAGAAAGCTTCACTTGTTTAGTCAAACCACAGAGAAGAAATTAGTTTGAGATGCTTAGCACTCAGAAGTGAATCACCCCACCTTCCCACCTTCAAACAACTCAGCGGACATCTACGAGGAGCCTGCTCTGCGTTTGACCCTTGGTGGGATGGGGCAGATGGGAGAATGGTGAACAGCTAGAACTGTCAGGGTCCTGTGGTTTGGCCTGGTGTTGCATCTCAGGTCACTTCCAGCTGTGACAGTGCAACAGGGTTCCAATTCTCTGATACTTGTGAGTGACTTAGAGTGAACATACCAGATTAAAAAAAAAAAAATCTATGTTCGTGTCTGTACTTCTCTGTCGATTTATTTAAGAACACTGGGAACTTCTCCTCTTTTAAGTGAAATTCTCCTTTGAAATCTTATTTGCATCATTAATTGGCCTTAGATCAGTGGTTCTTGGTCCTGCCTGCATACTAGAATCATCTAGAGAGTTTTTATAATCTACCAGTGCTCAGGGCCCCCCTCTGGACAGTTATGTCAGAATCCCAGAGATGGGACTTTGGCATGTCATTATTTAGAAGTTCCCAAGGATGCTGATGTGTGGCCACGGAGGAGAACTCTTGGCCTATACCTTTCTAATCTATCCAATGGGATGGCATCTGAGTAAATGTGACTCTGCTTCATGGTGCCAGGAGTCAGAAAACCCAAGTTCAGGCCCCTTTTGTCCCTATTGTGTGGGTTTGCTCAAATTACAGTTTTTCAGGGTCCCCGTTTTTTCTTTTGTACCCCACTGAGATCGCTGATTCTTCCCATTCCCTCCTCCGGCCCTCTGGCCACATTTGTGTTTTCTTGTCAGACTTGAACTTGATTCTTTTGCACACAAAGGGAATTTAATTACCTTCTATGGTAGAGCACCTATGGAATTTTCATATAAAGGTATGAAAATTAGGACACACCAATACTGCCACCCACGAAAACAGGGAGACCTCTCTGTTGCCCCCATGCAAATTCTAGGTCTATAAGCACATTTGCTATATGTTGCCTGGAAAGAAACACACGGAAATGGTCAGCAAATGCTTTAGGAAGAAATTTATTCTCACCTTGTGGGCCACGAGCTCCTTTAGGGCCTGGTGGGCCTGGAAGTCCTTCATCTCCCTTTTCCTGGTATACATCATAATATTCTGTCTTAAAGGAAAAAGAAACAAATAGAGATACAGGATAGCTATTTATGGTGGGCTCACCAAATGCAATACCTCAATGTCCCCCCTCACACAAGAAATGGTGTTTTCCTGAATTTGTAAGTTTATGTGTTAGCAGGAATAAAGTAATGTATACATGATGGATAAATTTGAAGATCAAAGTTGATGATTCTGGTATCATGATATCATATATTTCATAGGCTTTCAGTGAGAAATGTATTTTATGATGGGAATGAGCCAGTTCACACCCTCACAGTTCCATATGTATATATACATACATCCATATCGAGATATGTGGGATATATATATACAGAAATTAAAGTTTCACAGGCAGTGACTCACCATTTTGACATAACAACACTTGATTTTTTTTTTATTATCCTATTTCACTTTTTAAAAATGCTTGTCCTCATGGACTAACTTTATTTCAGAGTATGTTGGGACCCACCCATTAAAAAAATACTCCATTTTGATTATTTCTTTAAATTTAAGGATACTGCTGACTTGCAATAATTAGGAGGGTTATCATGTCTAACATGTTGGGTGGACCTACTGCTGGTCTCCTATACTCTCTGGTTCCTAAGTAGAACTTCCAAGGAAGTTACTAGAAGCTGCTGAGTTATATAGAATGGAAACACACACAGCAAGCTAGGAATGCCAAGAATTTCTCTCACGTGCAACTGGCAAGTCAATTTCACTTAGAATTCAGTACATTTATCTTGAAGGAAAGAAAATGAACATAAATGTTTTGGTGTTGTTTTCTCAAATGCTGCGTGGGACCAGTTTGTTTGGCGTGTTTAAAAAAAGAGGTAACAAAAGTATTGTGGTTAATCAACTATGCATAAAATCATAAAAATAATTCATAATAGTAACAGTAACGATCACTTAATAATCATCACAAAACCTATAATGACATACGTGCTCCTGCCAACTGCTGGCTAAGTGTTTTCACAAAATGGCCCATTTCTTCTTCCCCGAAACTCCATGAAAGTGTTCTGGGACTACTTGCATCTGAATCATTGGCTTGTGTGAAGATGTGAATTTCCAGGACGCTCCTCCAGTTACTGAGTTAAATTGCTTAGTTGAAGGGGTCTGAGAACTGTGTTAGTAATGGAACCCCTCACCCCGGCTCCGTGACTCTTTTATCATCATGGACCTTTCTGTACAACTGGCTTAATCACAAATGCCAGCTCTGTTCAGCACACTGAATATGAGAACTACTGTCTTTTCTGTTTTTTTTTTTGTTGTTGTTGTTGTTGTTTTTAAGGTTTATTTATTTTTTTAAGTGAGGGGACAGGGGAGGGGCTGAAAGAGAGGGAGACAGTATCTTAAGCAGACTCTGAGCTCAGCACAGAGACTGCCTAGGGGTCGATCTCACGACCCTGAGGTCTTGATCTGAGCAGAAACCAAGAGTCTGACCAACTGCACCACCTAGGTGCCCTGAGAACTACTGTCTTCTAAAGGCAGAAGAGAAGGGGATACCAGAATTCAGAGCTTGGGTCCCTTCTACTCATCTCCTTAAGCTACAGAGTCACAAAACAGAGAATATGACTGCTCTGCAGTAGAGCTGATGGACATCACACCCATGTCCATGCCAGAGAGAGGAGACTGCCTGCGGAATTGGAGTTTGGGCAGGGGTGGTCACTGATCTTTGCTGGCCCTGGTTGAGTTTCTGCTGCCTGGAAATGCAGGTTGTCATACCTGGGCCCAGCTGGAGTGGGTGGAGTGGGCTCCCTCTCCCCTCGGTTCCCCAGCTGGCCTCCAGTGCATCCCTCCTATTCTCTCAAGGACACAAGTCAGCTTGGCCATGTCTGATTGGACGTAAGAGTTCTGCTTGACCACTGACCAGGGTGGGCATTTCTAGGGTCTTCCAGAGACCAGATAGGACCAAATAGAAATTTGGTCCTATCTGCATATAATCTTGCATATTAACAAATTTGGCAATGGACAAATAATGACAATAGCTATTTTCTTCCTTGGTTTGATAAAAAAGTGAATACCATAATCTCTATCTTAAGTTAAGACACTGACTCAAAATTTCCTTGATACTTTGAAGGACTTGATCAAATAGGAAATGGATACTGTCTTTAGTTACACTTACTGGACCACGAAATCCTGGAGGGCCAATGTCCCCTTTCCACCCCTGTATTGAAAGACAGTTACAAATTATGAGTACATTAACATTATTTATTTGGTATGCTTAAAAAGCAAAATGCAGTTAAACAATAAATCAATGCTAAAAGTTATGTTATTTCCATGTCATGTACAAATCTCACTGATCACAATGTCAGTCAGCTTCTACCACACAGAGCAGGTTTTATATCTTTCCCACAAAACTGCCCTTTAGGTATCTATGTAAATTTGTCACACCTCTCTTTTCCTCTTAATAAACATAACTAAGGTATTTTAATTGCAATCCTTGTACGTATTTTCAGGGCATGGTCAGGAAAGGGTGGACAAAAACCAAGCAGTTAAAAAGCCTAAGGACGGGAGGTTAGAGAGGGGATCACCTTAATGCCGTCTTCACCCTGTAACCCAGGGAGGCCCCTGTTGCCTTTGGCTCCCTGTGGAAAAGGACAAAGAGAATGGGTCAGAAGACATACAAGTCATTTTCTTCTGTGGGAAGCAGGAACAGTTGGAGCTCCTTTTTTTTTTTTTTTTTTTTTTTTTTAAATTCTAATACTTCATTAGAAGAGTTTTTTATTAATACTAGTTAAAGTCATCTTCAGGATTTGGAGAAATATATCAACCTTAAACAATAAAATCAAAAGACAACTGACAGAATTGGGAGAAGATATTTGCAAACGACATATCAGATAAAGGACTAGTGTCCAGAATCTATAAAGAACTTAGCAAACTCAACACCCAAAGAACAAATAATCCAATCAAGAAATGGGCAGAGGACATGAACAGACATTTCTGCAAAGAAGACATCCAGATGGCCAACAGACACATGAAAAAGTGCTCCATATCACTCGGCATCAGGGAAATACAAATCAAAACCACAATGAGATATCACCTCACACCAGTCAGAATGGCTAAAATCAACAAGTCAGGAAATGACAGATGCTGGCGAGGATGCGGAGAAAGGGGAACCCTCCTACACTGTTGGTGGGAATGCAAGCTGGTGCAGCCACTCTGGAAAACAGCATGGAGGTTCCTCAAAATGTTGAAAATAGAACTGCCCTATGACCCAGCAATTGCACTATTGGGTATTTACCCTAAAGATACAAATGTAGTGATCCAAAGGGGCACATGCACCCGAATGTTTATAGCAGCAATGTCCACAATAGCCAAACTATGGAAAGAACCTAGATGTCCATCAACAGATGAATGGATCAAGAAGATGTGGTATATATACACAATGGAATACTATGCAGCCATCAAAAGAAATGAAATCTTGCCATTTGCAACAACATGGATGGAACTAGAGCGTATCATGCTTAGCGAAATAAGTCAAGCAGAGAAAGACAACTATCATATGATCTCCCTGATATGAGGAAGTGGTGATGCAACATG
Organism: Mustela nigripes; assembly: GCF_022355385.1. Lineage (NCBI taxonomy): Eukaryota > Metazoa > Chordata > Mammalia > Carnivora > Mustelidae > Mustela > Mustela nigripes. Next base: position 35,536,825 of record NC_081559.1, on the reverse strand, counting down.
GAGGCTTAAGTGGGTAGAAGAAGAATAAATGAAACAAGATGGGATTGGGAGGGAGACAAACTATAAGTGACTCTTAATCTCACAAAACAAACTGAGGGTTGCCGGGGGGAGGGGTTTTGGGAGAAGGGGGTGGGATTATGGACATTGGGGAGCGTATGTGATTTGGTGAGTGCTGTGAAGTGTGTAAACCTGGTGATTCACAGACCTGTACCCCTGGGGATAAAAATATATGTTTATAAAAAATAAAAAATTAAAAAAAAAACCAATAAATAAAACTAAAAATACCATAAGACATAGACCATTTATAATCTTGCATATTAACAAACGTACTGGTTTGGAGAGCTGACATTGGTCCTCCAACCATCCGATGAAGTCATTTTTCTGAGTGGACTTGTTTGAATATTTTTCTAACAGTGCATATACTTTTCTCTCATCCCTGATCTTTTTAGATAACTCCATAAAAACCAAACAGTAATTGTGAGTTCAAGACATCTTTGTGGATTAAGGAGAATACCTCTTTTTTTTTTTTTTTTAACATTTCATTTGTTTATACATTTTCAAGACAAAAAGTTAGGGATGATAGATCTAAAGGCCTACAAGAAGGAAGAGGAGGCAGCACATTTATAATGATGTCTGAAGGAGTACAGACTCAGAGCAGTATAGATTTTATTATGTCTGCTATGTAAGAGGCACAAAGCCTTTGGTCTGATCAATTGTCTTTAAGCATTCCCCTTTGGAATAATGACCAAAGGCCAGAGCTTGCACCAAAAAGTACAGAAACTGTGTTTAATGCTCTCTGTGGGACAGAGGTATACAACTAATACTTTCTTATATGCATACAAAAGGAGTATTTGTTTAGTTCTGTGATTTTTATATGCTTCTGCTTGTAATGCTGTGGAGCTCTTTTAAAAAAAAATTATTAATTTTAGAGAGGGAAAGAGAGAGAGTGAGCACGTACACACCCATGAGTGGGGGGAGAGGCAGAGTGAGAGGGAGAGAGAGAATCTTTAAGCAGACTCCCCACTGAGCATGAAGCCCAACTTGGGGCTCAATCCCATGACCCTGAGATCAAGGCCTGAGTCAAAATCAAGAGTCAGATGCTTAACCGACTGAACCACCCAGGCACCCTGGAACTCCTTTTTGAAAAGAAAAAATAAGGTGTGCTCTGATGCTCTCTCTTCACGGTGAGGATGTAACACTTCAATTCTCAAATACAGATTTAAAAATCTATATGCTTTTGCTAACTTAATAACTATTAGTAATTCTCCAAATCCTTCTTTATTTAATGGGACTGACATTTCAACAACAAACATCGATGGGCCAAACATGTCTTTACCTCAGTGCCAGGGAAACCAGGGGCACCATCTTTGCCAGGTTTTCCCTAAAACAAAAAACAAAGCAAAAACACAAAATTTAATAAATATGGATAACTTTAATAAATAAGGAAAATGTAAATAATAAATGATCATCTCCTCTTGACCTCGGGCAAGAGAGCATGACAGAAACTTCCCACCCATCTGTTAGAAGGAAAAACTATTAATCACAGAACACACATGAACTTCTCTTGCTGGGGAAGGCAGAAGCTAGTCAGAATAGGAAATTAGGGAAGACCAATGGAAGAAAGATTGGAAATTAAGAGTAGCTGAGTTTAAATGAGTTTGATACTGCCCATCCCAGCTTGGAAGAAAAATTGAAAAAGCAGAGAAATGGACAAAAAGACCTAAAAAGAGTTCACCGTCAAATTATTTATTTCAAATGTTGGCAATTTCCTGATCCGCCCATGTGCCGATATTTGAACACCTTTGTAAAGCTGTATGGCATTGTCCCAAACAGACAGGCTTTTGGGTGAACTATTAACAATGTCTACTTTCTGTGACAGGATTCAATATCATATTGACTGAGCACTTTTTCTTAGGAAAAAGTATTTTTCTCAATATATAATCTTTAGAGTCTTTAGACAATATATGTGTTTAAATCTTTCTAAAATAGACCTGGGTGAGTGAGTGAACCCTGGTTGCTTCTGTCTCCCCAGCTCCCATGTCACAATGTGCCCCATCTTCTTTGGGGATCTGCCCTTCCCTCGCTGTGTGGGTCTGATGGGACTGTGGATCACATTATGCCCCGCCATTCTGGCCTGGCCAATCCTGGAAACTTTCTCTCCTGGCCACAGTCACCTTTCCAGGGTGAGACTTAGGAGCACTCTGGGTCAATTAGAGCGATTCTCTGGGGTGTTATTAGTGGATACAGGGAGACACCCTTTCTTCTTGGAGGCCATTAACCTGAAGCTGTGTGCTGCTACTTCCTGCTATTTCTTCCCATTGCTGCCGACGTGGAGGATCAATGTCAAAGGAGACCATGAGGTCAATACACAGAGGAGGAGAAACGATAGGGAGAGCACTGCCCATCCTGTTTCAGGCTCTGAAGTCCTCGAAGGCTGTCTGAGCCTTGAACTCCTCAGATACTTGAAAAAATAAGTTTCATTTCCTAAATCTTTGAAAAAACGTACAAAAATCTAAGCTAGTTTGAATTGGGCATCTTACACTTGTCTCCTAAAGAGATCTGAGCATTGACTGATACAGGTTGCATATGACACTGAACTTCCAAATTTACCTGCGGGCCAGGTTCTCCAGGAGCACCCTTTTGAGATCCATAAGATTCTCCAGGCGGTCCCTGTAATTAATAAGAGTTATGTCAAATTTTATGAATTGATTTTTTGACTCACCCTCAATTGTCATTAAGTTGTTTCTTCTGATTATTCTGTTATATTTTTAAATGTTCCAATGGTGGGTCATCTCATGTATAAGCATTCATTTAAAAACAGATGCAAAACGAGGGTTTTGGAGGGAAGGGGGTTGGGGAGGGGGGCTGGGCTAGCCTGGTGGTGGGTATTAAGGAGGGCATGTATTGCATGGAGCACTGGGTATGGTGCATAAACAATGAATCTTGGAACACTGAAAAATAAAATGAAATAAAATGAAATGACCATAAAAAAATAAAAACAAAAGTAAAAACAGATGGTAAAATAGCAGATGCTGAAGATAAATTATAAGATGGGAGACAGTGGGTGGGTATACAACCATGCAGGGCTTTCGGCTAGAAGAGGCTATGAAATGATTGTAGTATATTCTGTGATGTCTGTGCTGAAATATTATCATGCTTTAACTAGTATTAAGATTTAAAAGGAGATCATACATCAAAATCCACACTAAGGCTCTACTTCATGTTTCAAGGAAACAGTATGACTCTGAATAACCTACTGAGGGTCCAGGAGGTCCAGATTTCCCCATGGCTCCCTTGTCTCCCTTCTCCCCTTTGAGGTCCTGCCACAAAAAGAATTTAAAGTCATTACACACAGATCAAACAAAATAATACCGCTTTTACTTGAAAAATTTCTCTGTTCAACGAATTGTATCTACAAACTACTTACAAACCTCCTGTTAACATGACAGACTATCATTTTTCATAATCCAAATTTTATACTTGTGAACCCATTAAAACCACACTTAAACTTTTGTTGTTTTAAAAAAAGCATCTTTTGGATCAAACTATGTTAAACCAACTTAATTCCTGAATCCGTTTTCAATAAGCACATTCAAATCATTCCCAACGTATCTTATTTTCATTTTTAATATACAGAAATTATTTTCACTGGGATCAATTAGTTTCTGAGCATGTGTTAAAAGGAGGATTTGATTGCTTTAGTCAGGTTTGTTTGTGTTCTTATCACATTTCATTGACTGTATTTTCCCCAGTGTGAGTCTCCTCTTGGAGCATCATTTTTTTCAAACTCAAAAATTGTCCCCTGGGTCCAACCTTCCAGATCTAGATTTTCATCAAGATAAGATATTTTTTTCTTTCCATTTCTGGCCAATAAAATTTTAGACTTCTTTAATTTTGTTGTTGTTGGTGGTGTTGTTGTTGTTGATTACCTCTGAGAAGTTTAGCTTTTCTCCTTAGATCAATTTTTTCCAATCTTCAATGAGAGTTACTATTTTGGTCATATCAAATTTCACCATGTTTTGTTTTAACTCTTCTCAGTTTTGTTTTGATAACTTTTACCATTAAAAATTAATTATATTGGAGAGTAAGGGTTAGAGGGTTTATATTTTAGGAGATGAAAATGTTCTAAAGTTGCATGTGGTAATAGTTGTACAACCCATGAATACACTGAAAGCCACTAAAATATGCAACAAATAAGTGAGCTTTGCAGTATATAAATTATATCTGAATTATGTTGTAAAAATTAATATAACTAAAACCCATGAATTTTATTTTTTTAAAGCAGTGAATTACATGGTATGGGAATTATATTTTAATCTAGCTATTATTAAAAAAATCAGAACTTTAAAGAAGAAGGTTTATGTTTATTTCGTAGTTAATCCAGAGGAAAATTGTTAGTTAACCCCTTACTTCCCATGCTCTCTTCCCCCAGACATTCAGGATCAGGTTTGTGTCTAGGTTTGGGGTATTATATTATGATTCACTTTTTCTGAGCATTCATTCAGTTCTATATCCTGGTCCTTCTAGCTACCCTAGAGTAGGAGCAAAAAAGCAAATGTTCATTTTGAAAAACAGGATCACAGTGTCCTTAGAGAGGAATGCAGGCCACATTGCCCTTGGGGACATAATGGCAGGTAAAAATGTCCCATTTGATTTTCACACTATTCCACTAATATCTTTAGGTCCTTACTGTCTGGCTGGATCAGAGCCATATACCCATTTTGTTATCATTTATTCAAAAATACTCACCAAACCCCCATCTGAGTTAGGAACAATGTGGGGGTGGTGAGGATAAAAGGTGAGCAAAATCAGATCCAGGCTCTACCTTCTAGAATCGTGGAAGTTGCTAGCATCTGATCTTGCCTCCGATCTCTGTCTTATGTTTTCTGGTTCTCAAGTAAAAGATGGATAAAAAATAAAATCCAGAGGCTGAGGCTGGCTCAGAGGGCTCAGAGGGCAAAGCTTATAAAAGAGGTAAGGGAGGGGCGCCTGGGTGGCTCAGTGGGTTAAGCCTCTGCCTTCCGCTCAGGTCATGATCTCAGGGTCCTGGGATGGGTCCCTGGGATGGGCTCTCTGCTCAGCGGGGAGCCTGCTTTCTCCTCTCTCTCTGCCTGCCTCTCTGCCTACTCGTGATCTCTCTCTCTCTCTCTGTGTCAAATAAATAAATAAATAAATAAATAAACAAAATCTTAAAAAAAAAAAAAGGGGGGGGAGAGATAAGGGATCACGAGAACTCCCCCCGGAAGTGAGAACACACAACCTGTGTAATAAGATGGAAGAGTTACCGTTCTGTTATCCGGGCCAGTTAGTGTCACAATAACCGTTCCTGGTGGTCCCGGGGGTCCTGTTAATCCTTTTACACCCTAAAAACAAACACACTCAGGAACGCGAAACCAAACAACATCACCTCGGTTTTTGGAGAGCTAGATTTTCCCCTTTGGTTCTTAGGTAAGAAGATATCTCAAATGACAAAGCAAACATGTTTGTTCCAGTGTCACTTACAGACTAAGAAGTGCAGGATGATTGCTATGAAATTCAAAATGTCTTGCCCATAAATAAACCACAATATTTGAATTACCTGCTCTCCTTTTTGTCCTATCACATTATCGCCCATGTGACCCTGTAAGAAAAGAAAACATTAAATTATTTTTAAAAAATGGATATGAGGAGTCTAAACCCACTGATGTTCCTTCCAATGTTTGTAAGGGAACGTTTGTATTTTAATGGTGATGTCAGTGTTACAAAAATTACTTCAGCTATTTCTTGCAGGAGAGAGGCAATATGTTTCCTTCAAAAGTGGAGATCACAAAGTGCAGAGGGCTTAAGGGATTGACTTCACAAGGCGAAGGAGGACATGACGTGGGATGGGATGGGGAAGAGAAACCAGCTTGGAGAAGGTTTTCCTGGCTCAGACACTGGTTATCTCACTTTCTGATGCCCTCGTTTTCTCATCTTAAAGAGGGAAGGATGATTGAACTTCTAGATTCTGAAATTCAAAAGTTGAAGGAGGCTAAGAAAACATTTGAGGCTATCTCCCTTCACTAGTCATTTACTGAATTGAGCTAAGTCTAATGTGAATAGTCCGTCTCCTGTAACAATGGCTAATCTATCATATCAACCAATGCCTCCTTGCTATTTTTTTTTAACTATTTATTTAAATCTTGGTAGTTACCATACAGTGCAACACTGGTTTCTGGAGTAGAGGTCAATGATTCATCACTTCCATACTACATCCTGTGCTCATCTCAAGTGCCTCCTGGCTTTTCTGCTCTTGAGTATATAGATCTTTCCCCCATTAGCCCACAGAAACTACAGAAAGAAAGCTCAAGATAAGGAATGAAAACACTTTAAATCTCAGCTCTGTCATTTACGGTCTAGTTGACCACTCAGATAATGATATAATAATTGTGGAAACACCTTGGCAAGTTCCCTGCACACCAAGTCTAGCTATAGTGAGCAAGTACTACTACTGTGTGAGGACTAATTTCCTGGGGGGCTCAGTCTCACTCAATACTTTCCTACCTAGTTAATGGAGGGGCTCAGAATAAGCCACTCCAAAATATATCACTTTGGCATAAGAATTATTTTGAGCTCAAGACAACTGAGTAACAGCAAATGGAGAAAAGTTTCTCCACCCTCCTCCATTTGCCCAAGGGCAGGGTTTGGGGCCATCTTCCCCAAGGGAAGATGTCACCTGGCTCTTCTTCTATACTAGGAAGAGGAGACAATTACCACTGGAGTCAGCACTGACTGAAATCTTCAACAAAACTTACTGAAATAACCCTCATCTCCCATTAGTTTCCTCCATATATTTACCTGCCTGCAATTTACTGCACCCTACAAGTTCAAAGCCCTTTTCCTTTGTCTTGTCACTCTTCCACAGATTTTTATCATCCTTTGTTAATATGGTACACAAGCCTCTGGACCTGAAGGCCTCTTTGGGGTTTTTATTTCATTTCTGTGAGGCCCCCACATGCAAATGAAAGAAACCTTCTTCTTCTGTTAATAAGTCTTTTTTCAATTCCATTTGCATGTCCCCACTCAGGACCTAAGAGGATAGAGAAAAAGGTTTTCCTCCCCAACACTAGCAAGTGGTCTTTTTATGAGAAGGACATGCAGGACCCTGCTCAATGAGTACATGAATATTCACCCTTCATTTACTAGCATTAAGATCAGGTTGGCGTTGGGAAACAGCCTACTACAAAAGTTTATAGGATAAAGTGTTGGGTGATGGGTAGGACTATCGGAAATGGGAAGTCTATGGACTTGCCCTAATCTGATAGGGAGCTCCTTATAACTGAATTATCTAGGATCAAGTTACTAAGTCCAGGGAGGAGAAAGTGAAGGGTACAAAGCTGCTTGTTCTGTTCCCTTCCCTGCCAGGGATCCTGTGGCTTCTAGAGAAGGACCAGGATGTAACCACATGTCCAGTCAGACCAGGTTTGTCTTTTAGCTCATTTTCTGTGTTCCAGCTGTTGTGTTATATGAACCATAATATACCTTAGGTCCTGGAGGTCCCATGGGTCCTGGAAAGCCCTAGAAAAATGCACAAGTTAAAACTATAGCAAACAATGTGCGAAGATGAAAACTCTGTGTAAAGTTTTCACTATACTGAGTTTATTAGGTTACAGGGTCTATAGTAGTGATGATTTCATACTCACTAAGAATCCTGGAGGGCCAGGTGGACCAACAGGTCCCGGAAAGCCTGGAAGGCCTGGCAAACCCTGTAAATTAAAAGAAGAATAGAGTTAAGCTTGAATTTACTTCTCATCTAAGAACAATGTCCATTAATTAAATCCATTAAAATATTTTAGTGAAATCTGAGGAACATGATGCCTCTCATTTACGGCTGCAGTTAATTACGAAAAAAAAAAAAAAAAAAAAAAGAAAAGAAAAGAAAATGCCTAAAAGCATGTTGCCATGTATAAACAGGATGCCAGGAACATGCTGATGGCAACATTTCCAGAATTATTTTAGAGCTTTTTTTTTTAATTTTTAAAATTTTGCTTTTCTGTCTATCTCTCTTTCTGCCTCACTGTCTCCCTCAGCCAAGTATGCTCCTCGGGTAGGGCCCTCTGCTTAGGCACAATACCATCCTTTTATATTAGTTTCATGGAGTATCATATGAGGTGAATGCTTTAGAATGAAATGAAGTCAATATGTCAACAGAAGAAATATGAATGTCTATTTCACATGTTCTTGTGGTTGTCAGGGGTGGGGATGGGGGACGGTGAAATGGGTGAAGGGGGTCAAAGACAGAAACCTCCTGCTAGAAATAAATAAGTCTTGGGGATATAAGGTACAGCATAGTGACTGTAGGTAACAACACTGTACTCCAGATTTGAAAGTTGCTAAGAAAGTAAAGTTCTCATCACAAGAAAAAAAGAGTATTCATCACTGTGGTGATGGAGATTAACTAGACTTATTGTGAGGATCGTTCCACAATATGTGCTAATATCTAATCATTACCCTGCACCTCTGAAACTAATATAATGTCATATGTCGATTATACCTCAATAAAAAAAGAAAACAAAACAAAAGAAAACAGAAAACAAACCACAAAAATGTTCCTGAGACGGTGAGAAGGAGATTTAGGGGAAAACAGAGAAGGAGAGACAGACAAATACAGAGTCACTGAGATACAGAGAGAAGAGAAAAAGGAGAAGGACAGACAGACAGACAGACAGGGACCGAGAGGCAGAGCTAGAGGACTGAGAATAACGAGACCCTCTCTGACAGGTGATACCTGGAATCCCGGAACTCCTGGCAACCCAGGGTCACCTCTTCCATCAAGTTCTATATCTTCTGCAGCAGGGGCACCCTTGAAAATGAAGAACTTCATTAAACGTAATCATAAACATAAACATATTTTCAAAACTCCTTTAAATGCTTCTTCAAACTCCTACTCCCTCAAGGACACAAGAGCTTTTCAGGATATATCCTTAGAGAAATGATTTAGGATTATGTAGTTACTCCATTTTGAAGAAATAAAAGATTTTCCTGTATCCTAAAACTGACAATTTACTACAGAAGGAAGAAAGACACAAGGATGAGAAACATTTCTCAAGATACCAAAATTAGTGGCAACTCCTGATCTAGAAGGTGAGGCCCCCAGGCTGAGGTCAAGTCTCTTCTCCTAGACTCTATTTCCTTAAAGAATTTTATAAACATTGTATCCCTTAAGAGATATGTATGACAAGAGCTAAAAGAAGTTGTTGAATAGGAATAAATATCGTGTCCAATTTTTAGTTGGTTTCCGAATTAATTGTGAAACTCGATTTGTAATTATTTACATCTCATTATTTAATAGCAGTCCTTTCATATGTCCACTTAGAGATAATAATACGCCACGCTTGACTTACCTTTTCTCCTTTCAAACCAATAGCACCCTAAAAAAAGGAAACCAAATACATAACATCACTGCTTTGTCCCTGCTGCTATTCTGCTCCCTCTCCCACTGTCTACTTTCCACTCTTTTTTAGATTTTTTAAATTTAAATCCAGTTAATTAACACATAGTGTGTCATTACTTTCAGAGGTAGACTTCCACAAAGTCATTCATCAGCTTTATATAGCCCCCGGTGCTCATTATATCATGGTCCCTCCTTAATATTCATCACCCAGTGACCCCATCCCCTCACCCCCTCCCTTCCAGCAACCCTGTTTGTTACCTACGATTCAGCCGTCTCTTGCAGTTTATCTCCCTCTCTGATTTCATCTTGTTTTATTTTTTCCTGCCTTCTCCTATGCTCCTCTGTGTTGCTTCTTAAACTCCGCATACTAGTGAGATCATATGATAAATCTTTCTCTAATTGACTTATTTCGCTTAGCATAATACCCTCTAGTTCCAACCATATGACTGCAAATGGCAAGATTTCATTTTTTGATGGCTGAGTAGTATTCCACTGCATATATATTCCCACTGGTTTTTAAACACGCTTGAGTTTCTCTCATTTAAACAGACAAAATCTCCCCCCGCCCCGCCAGTCTCTCCTTCATGCCATCTGCAATCTTGCCATTCTGTTCATTCCTTACTCCCCCTCCTGCCTCCATCCACACTGGAAATACCCCTTGCTAAGGTCTGCAATGACAGTGACAATGCTAGAATCAATGACAAGACCTCAGATCTTACTGGACATCTCAGCAGCATTAGGCAGCTGTCAGCCACTCCCCTCTAGTGAAACGCATCTTCCCTGGGCTTCCACAATATTCTTGGTCTTCTTTCTACCAGTAGGGTCCTCCTCTTTACAGACTTATTTCCCTCGACCCAGGTGTCCCATGCTGGGCTTTCTAAGTCTGTTCTGAGGTTATTTCCCCTCTTTCTCTTGCTCATTGTGTCGCCACCATCCAGGGCCTCTCCTCTCACCAAATCCAGCTGCCTATCGCTCATCCCTGCTTGGATGTCTCAAAAGCAAAATAAAGCCTCAAAGCACAAACCTGAACTCAGAAGGCATTTAATCATTCATTCATTCCCCCACCGATGAGTTTAATATCTACTACTGGTTGCCCCTGACTTCCACAAAGTCATGATGGATTTTGGCACATGGCCATTCTGGAGTAAATGACTTGTATTTATACTTTATACAGAGTTAGAAATGGACACCTACCGGGATCCCCGGGTACCCTGGTGTCCCTGGAAGGCCTGGAAACCCTCGCTCACCCTGGAAGGCAGACAAAGCTTGTTATTCTCTTCAGTTGTTCTAGAACAGCTTATTGAGATATTTTCCCTGTTTCTCTCTTCCAGCCCTGTAGTGGTAAATCTAGACTAAGTAACCCAAATTCCTTATGGCTACTGGGTCATGAGGCTGAAAGCCAGAAAACCATTATCTTATTTGAAAACAGGATTAGAATATACTGTTTCTCAAATTGTGCATAAACGGCAAAAGTCCAGTTGTGCCAAAAACCTTTTAATTGCTGTTTCCTTGAAACTTGGGTAATTCGTTCTTTTGTGGGTACCATCTGGGTGAAAGGAAGATGCTGTCATGGAACAAAGAGCATGAGTGAATGCTGGAAAGCCCAGTCACTCTTGCATTCCCAGCTTTCATTTCTGATTTAGATAGAATCACAACCTCAGGTGAAAATCACTGGGTGAGCCCCTAGTTGTCTTTTTGTGCGAGAACATAAGAGAACATTTTCAAAACCAAGAAACCAAGCCACAAGAAGAAAGAAAACCATCATGTTTCCGTCCTGAAGACACATACCAGTGGTTCTGGCTAAAAGAATCTCAAGGAAAATCTGTGCCTTCTCTTTCCTTCTTCCTCTTGATCGATTCAATCTGCGGAACATTTCCTAGCCATCTCCTGGGTGAGAAGTACATACCTTAGAACCATTGCATCCTGGGACACCGGCAGGTCCATAGGGCCCAGGATGGCCCGGGGTGCCCTAAAAACAGAGCAAGTCAGAAAGGTGACATCAGCACTGGGCCCCGGGAACAAGTGGCCATCGTGAGGGACCCACGGTGAGGGAAGAGGTGGTCCAACTTAGACAGTTATTTAAGTACAAATGGCTATTAAATAGCTAAGTTGTATCTTTAGTTATTTTAGGTGATTTAAGTAAAAAGTATAGCCAATAAAATGACCAATCAAAACCAAACATTATCAAGTGAGATACATATATTTTAGATAAAACAAAAAACCTTTCTTTGTAAAATGGAGTCCTTAATATGCTATTTTAAGCTGGAAGAAAGGAAAGGAAAAAGAAGAGGGGTGTATACATAAGGTAGCATTTTATTGTTCTATACTATTAAGCAGAGTTAATATTCTATCTCTTCTCTTTTCTTCTCTTCTTTTCTCTTCCTTCATTTCATTCCTCTCCACTCCACTCCATCTAACCTATCCTGTCCTGTCCTGTCCTGTCCTGTCCCATCTCCTACGGTCAAGACCCATCCTGTCCCATTCCATTCTGTCCCATTCTGCTCTGCTTGGATTGTTCAGGAAATCCAGTTGGACTTGCGTGTCCTACAAATCTGAACTCTAATATGTTATGTGACTCCACTGTGACATTTTCATCCTGTAGCTCCTATCATAGCAACCATTTCCTTGTGCTATTGTTTTAACCTCTTTATTAAAGTGAACTTTCTTTTTATTTCTTTTAAATGCACACATTTTCCCCATTACTTACTGGAAGTCCAGGAGGACCTGAAAATCCCGGCAATCCTGTTATTCCCTAAAGAGGTAGAAAAGGGGAAGGTGGCAAGAAAAACACTTAAAAACTGTTTGACCCTATAAAAATAGAAGCATTTACCATTATGATAACAGCATCCTGCAATGACAATTAGGAATGGCTAAACACTATTTGAAAACAAAACAAAACAAACAAAAAAAAAAAGGTTGGACAAACTTCTCAAAATCTTACATTCATCAAACTACTTTTTAAAAATTTTTATTTAAATCTTAGTTAACATACAGTACAGTATTTAAAAAGATGATTAAAATGGTTTTTGCCTTCTTTGGGGGCATTTTTGAGGCATAATTTGCATACAGTAGATGGCCCCCAGCTTCTGCAAAGAGTTTGAGGCATGTTTACATATGAGTGCAAGTACATACTGGTATCACCACCATCCCGTCCAGACAGGGAACATCTCCACACACAACCCCCCACTGTGGTCCTCTCACACCCTTTCCTAGACCATTAATACCCACCCCCTTTCTGGTTTCTGCCATGACAAATTACTTTTACCTGTTCTTGAACTTCACCTATACAGTGTATCAAACAGAATGTATTCCTTTGTGACATGTGTAGAACTTTTACAGTGCAGAGTTCTTATTTTTTAAAGAAGAAGAATTTTCATCAAACCATCCAGATGGACCAGTTGGACTACTAACCCTCACACCTTTGGGACCAGTGAATCCTGGGAGTCCTGGTGAGCCCTAGATCCAAGAAAAAAAAAAAAAAAGGAACTGGAAATTATTTGGTACTAAGACACTATAAATTAAAAGTTCCCATTCTATTCACACACCAAACTGTTTTGCTCTTGTGATTATTTCAGGGTTAACACAGTGAAATTGCTTGTTTGCTTAACTGAAGCTAAAATACTTTTTAAAAGATTTTTATTTACTTATTTATTTAACAGAGAGATTGAAAGAGGGAGAGAAAGACCAAAAGTAGGCAGAGAGGCTGGCAGAGATTTGGGGGCGGGGGGAAGCAGGCTCTCTGCTAAGCAGAGGGCCCAACTCGGGGCTTGATCCCAGGATCCTCAGAACATGACCTGAGCCAAAGGCAGAGGCTTCACCCACTGAGCCACCCAGGCGCCCCTAAAGCTAAAATATGTATCAGAAAGGACGAACAGAAATTCATTCAAAGCCCTGCTACCCAATGTGGGATCCAGGGTCCTGCAGGATTAACATCACCTGGGAGGCTCCCAGGCCTCCCCCACCCCCACACACATTGATTCCCAATCTACGTTTTCACCAGATTAGAAAAGGACTCTTGTCCCCTTTAATGTCTGAGAAGCGCTGCTGTACAAACCCCGCATTAACCAGACAGCTGCTGAGGTCTGATAAGGATGACGCAGTTATAATGGGGATGAGAATGGCAGCCAATATTTCTGTGCATGAGAAAGACTTTATTAGCAAAATGGGCCTGGCAGGCATGCATAAAGGAACAGCCGAGTAAGGACGGCCTGAACCAGAGATAAACTTGCTCTGGGCATAGGATGAATATGGCATAGAGGCCCTGTTCCTTGGAGAATAACCTTAAATGGAGACTTTTTGAACCAGGCCACTTGGTGGGGAAGTTCCATTGTCCAAAAGCCATTTTTTATCATTCCTGGGAGTTTTAATATGTTTTAGTATATTTGACTTTTTAAATTTTTTAAATTATTTTTGAGACAAGGGTTGTTACAGACAAAAAGGTTGTTACAGACTCTTCTGAGAGGGGAGGGTCAAGGCTACAGCTGGTCTTTGCTGACTGAGGTGGAATGCCTGGGTGCGTGTCCATGTTCTCCGTCTCTGCGGGATGCTGTTTGCATCACGTGCAAGACCCCAGAATTGTGACTCTTTTCATGCATACAATATTTAAAATTAAGAGAGGAAAATTTCAAGGCTGAAAAATCTTTTTGGTCAGGTTTTAACATGCAATAATTGTCTGCCTTTGATCAAATTATCTTCTGTGTGTCCATCTATAAAGTACACTGTCATATCCAAATTCCATGGCAACGTGCCCCCAGATTTTCTGGATTAACTTTATGGAATACCTCCACATCACCGAACCAAACTGTTGTAAGTGCCGTATGTTTACAAAGATTATTTTAATCGATTGTTGGCTTCTCTAAAGAAATGCCAGTGTAACGAGCAGAGTGGGGGTAGAGAACGAAACAAAAAGGAAAGAGTTGGCATGAGTTGATCCAAGTCCAGCGTTGAAGCAGCAAATCCTTTCATTAGTGAAATGGAAGAACAGCCTAGGCCATGCCCTGGAGGAAGGTAGTGGGATGGTCAGACACTGAATGGATCCGATTTCAAACACTGTATGTTTTATATATGTCCAGAGTGTAAATGATTTTTTCCCCCCAAAATTAGGGTCAGAAGAAAGAGAAATGGAGAAACAACAGATACATGAATCAGAGAGACGTGAATGGCAGAATTCCTGGAAAATGACAACATTTTGCTTGTTAGAAACTGTAGGTGTGGGTTTAGTTTCTTTGGTCATGGGAGTTTGATTCTGGCATCATCTAAAACCAGATCTGAACTCTGATTTTGCCACTAAAACAGAGACTGAGTCACGTGATTTCTGGGATCAATGGAAAGAGTAGCTCAGAGACGGTCAAGAGCAAACACCCCAGTGCCTAATACAGAATAGATTCACAGTAACTGTTGCCTTTGATGACCAAACAGGCAGTCCACACATGGATGAAATTTAAAAAGACTCTATGGGGATCCATTTCAATGATCTTTCATAGCTTACTCATTAGTTCGTAGCTTGCTGGAGGCCTGCAGTCAGGGGAAGGACCACGTGAGTGCGTGAGAGCCCAGGCTTAAGTCTAGCTGGTGTCCGCAGCAGGAAAGAGCCATCAGCACATCTAGTGGGTATGTAGTTCTTTAGCAAATCCTCTAGGGTATTTATTTGAACAAAGCCCTTTGTTGTATCAAAGACTTTAGGATAAAAATGTGTGATGAGTTGAGAAAGAGGAACCCATGAAAGAAAAGAAAAGTGTGACAAAAGGAGAGAATCAGAGGAAGGATGATTCCAGAAACAAAAAAAGACAAGTGTTTCAAGGAGAGTGAGCCACGTGGTTTGGAACAAAGCAGAAGGGCCTGGGACAGATAAGGACACAGAAGTCATGGGTGATTTCTGCAGGAGCATTTTCAGGGCAGGGGGACCAAAGGCAAATCATGGCGGCTGAGGAGCGAACAGGAGATGAACTACAGTTAGCCTGGTTAGTTACTTTGTTTTTTTAAATCTTGACAGAGAAAGGAAGGACATGGAGAGGATGGCAATCCTTTGCTTACAGGACCTGAAAGATCTAGATGAAATTTTATATTTCATTAGTATGGGGGCCATTTACATACTTGAGGATTGAAAGAGAAAAGCTAACATCAAAAAGAAAGGAGGGGCCAAGAGGCGTGGTTCTGGTGGGAGTCCCAGGATCAGGGGACAGGGGGAAGGAAGAACAGGTTCTGAATGGGAAGCCAAAAGAACTCACCCTTTTATGCAAGATGAAAATAGGCAGGTATAGAAGCTGTGTGCATCAGAGAGGAGGAGGAAGGTAATGAGCATTTGAATCTCTTGGGGTAGGTGCTGTTCTGAGGACCAGGCTAAGCCTGGAGAGCAGGAGTTCACCACGGCACTCGCCAGCTGGCTGAGATATGGAATTCTCTCCCGTTCCCAGCAGCCCAGGGGTAGGCATAAAGAAGGTTAGGTGAATTGGGGATATTCTAAGCTTATGAACTGACATACCTTGGGTCCCTGTGGTCCAGGCAAGCCTTCGGGACCTGGGAATCCCTTCTGGCCAGGAGAACCAGCAGGTCCAGGAAAGCCTTTCTCCCCCTATTAAAAACCAACACAGGATAAGAAACACAGAAGAGCATTGTCTAGCAATAAACATACCCACAACCATTGCTTTCTTTTCGTTACAACTTAATGAATACATCTGACATATTTTTTTCCCCCTTGGATCAACAAAATTGGTACTCAGCAGTAAGTATAACAGTAAATGGAAAGCTACCTGCTTTTATTATTTGTTGGTAAGCTTGAAAGTTTACGCCTTTGGTGTTGTAGGAACTACTTTCCCCCAAACAGTGGCGCTACACAGAGCAGAGTTTCAGAGAGTTCATCAAGAAGTAGGAAGGGAAAGCCCAGGGAGAAAGTTGAAATTGGTTCAGTGTGCTTGCTTGGGGATGGAGAGAGAATGAGGCTAACACACAAGAATGTGTTTGGGGAGTGTGCATAATTGCCCTGTAGCTTGAAAAGAACAACAAGCAGGCTATCAGCTTTAGCCCTTTCTTGATTACACAGGAATTTAGTAATCCAATCCGCTCTTTGTGTAGGAGATGCAGGAGATATCAAGAGTAGTATTACCAAAAGGGTGAGCGAAATAATTTTTTTAAAAGAGATGATATTATGAGAATGTCCCTAGAAACGAGTGAGTGAAAGTAATCTAGGCCCCATGAGTGACATGGTTCTGCCAACAAATAATTTTCTGGTGAACACAGGTCCTGGGATCACTCTTTAATTATAAATGTCGCTGGTTGATTCAGTCAATTTAATTACACAATTGGTAAATTAAATTTAAAAAAAAGAGAAAGAGACCAAGTCAGCCATTTCACATTGTTATACACACACACATCCCACAAAAGGAGAAACAAAAGAATTTGCTTGTCCTCTATCAATACTCAGTCACTTGCAAACACTCTAGAATAGCACCTTGCACACAGCAGGGACTTGATAAATTCTTGAGAGCAAAAAGGAATCCCAGCTTTCCAACATGCATCTGAGTGAGTAAATTACATTCATAGCTTTAGGGAAAAACTTAAATCAAAGTTTGTGTTAATTATAGAATAATTGAAAATAAATAGAATAGTTACTATAGTTAGTACATAAATTATGTGTAAATTATTTATCTAAAGAGCTAAAAATACATTCTAAAAATATTTTTAGTCCCCTTCACTATTGTTAAGCAATTCATTAGTGTCCCAGAGGAAAGGGTTTGGTAAACAAAGAAAAAACTTTAGTTCGGCCTCTGTCTTAATTATCACAAATTGCAAGTTAATGGAGCGGACTAATGAGATTTCATGGCATTCTATTTTTTCCTTGAATTCTGCAATGGAGCTACAGGTTTGCCCCGCTATCTGAAGACACAGAGTTCCTATGAAACTTTTCCTAATTTGAAATGGTGTAAACCAAAGAGTATCCCCGCTTTCCGAAAGTTCGAATTACACAACTTTGCTTTTATGAAAAACCTACGTTAGTGTGGTAATGTGTTTTTTGGTTTTTGTTGTTGTTGTTGTTGTTGTTTCAAAGAAGCAACATCCTCTTCGGATTTCTTTTGATTACCAAAACGAATGGCTGTGTGGGTCTTTCCTAAAAGCGGAGTGGCGCAAGGCGAGCTTTCAGAAAGCGGGGGACACCTGTAGTTCTTCCTTGTGCGGCATTTTGGCCTTAGCCAGAGTGCTGATGCGGAATTCCACCGCCAGGGGGCGCGCCTGCACCGGTGCTGCGAGCCTTGAAGTCTGCGGATTCCAATGCCTGTGTCCAACTGAGTGAATCGAGTGTTTTCTGTTGGTCTCTCATGTTTATCAACATTTCTACATATAGAGGCATTCTTAGGAGCTTTCTTTTTTTGCCAACTTGCTCCTTTTTCTTTACAGACCTAAAGAGTTACATTTTAACTGATGGCATTACACAAGTTGCATGAAACTTTCCAGAAGGCTTTTTTCCCCCCACCTTTTCTTTGGTTAATGTTTATATACAATTTCTTTAAAATTGGACTTAGGGAATGAAATAACACACTGCGGGTCTTTCTGATAAGAGCGAATTCCTGGATGGGCCCCACAGAAGAAAAGAATATTATTAGGATTTCGTTTTTACCTTCTCCCCTTTGATCCCATCACAGAAGCACTGGCCTTTGTCTTTGCAGACACAGCCCTAGGAAAAGGGAAAAAGAAAGAGTTTTGTTTAAAAACAGCTTAATACATCCTGGCTGACCAGGCAAAAGCAAACATATTTTTCTGTTCTTTGAGCATGAAACACCATTTGTTAGAGGAGCCACACTGGGACAATAATATATCGAGAGAAACAGAGCCGAGAAGTGAGAAGAGGTTGCATATAGGAAAGCTGTCGGGTGAGTGTACATCATTTTTATTATATTGGGGAATTTAAGTTATTTATGGAAAAAAGGAAGTCATCTTTTCTTGTTTCAGGATAATGTATAGTTGTACCGTATGAAATTGCCGTAACCATCAGTAGAAAGTCTCTTAGATTTAACTATATATATATGCATATGTGTATATTAACTGGTCATATCTTCTATAAGTGATTCAAAGATTTTCTTTTCCTGGAATGATGTTCAAGAAGAACAAACTAATTCAGTAGTGCATCAACGGGTTCTTAGTATAAATCAAAAATAAAGATTTAGCTGTGAGCTTGGGCGCTCTTATCCTATCACAGTTACTTTGATACATTTTAGAACCTATGCACAGGCCAACTGTAATGAAGGTCGATTTTTGAAAATCTCTCTGCCAGCAGAGGAACAAAGAGGTAGTTGAAAATACTAAATTTAAAATGTGCTTTGACACATGTTCTATGTTTATGTATTTATCTTTTAAATTTTTTTCTTCAGGTTAATATTAACTGAGAATGAGTTTGCTTTCCACAGGAAATGAGTATTAATTGACAGCAAAAGCGGGGCAAGTCTAGGACCTGTGCTGGCTGGTTGGTAGGAAGAAATAAAATAGAAATTACCTCAGATATTTCCAAAGTGGAGGGCCCTATTTGTTCAATTAAAATAAAATGCTCAAGCAAAAGCATCTTTGTTTCCTGAACGTAGAACAGTAGGCTATGCTGCCTTTCAAGAAAGAGAAGTGCATAGTAATTTTCAGACACCAAATTTATACCTACCTCACAATTTATATAAATAGAAAGTGACTGACAAGGAAAATCTATATTCTCCTCAAGGGTTGGAGAGTTGGTATTTTTTAGAAAACGATTTTTCTGATTTTCCTCCCAGATGTTTGGGGTCATTCAGTCATACCTTGACATAATATATCAAACTTGTCTTTCTAGATTTTTAAACTTTATGTTCATTTCAATCCCATATTTAAGAATACTCAACTGAAGTAATAGTTCTCAAAGTGGGGTCCCCCCACCAGCAGCAGCCACACCACCTGTAAGCTTGTCAGAAATGTGAACTCTCGGCCCTACCCCAGTCCCTCTGGATCAGAAACCCTGATCTCAGGGGTGGGTCTCAATATTCTGTTTTAATAGGCCCTCTGAGTGATTCTGATCCCACTGGTCTAAGCTATCATGTAAAATCTGAGTCTGCAAGCTAGAGCTAATTCTCAAAATGTGTCTGAACATTAGATCATCTGACACACTAATTTGTACATCGGTTTTCGCTTGGGATGTCTTTTTTTCCTGTCATCCCAAGCAAGTAGCCAAGTTTTTATGCCCCTCACTTTTGGGATGCTTTGTCACTGGGCTGAAAGCGAAAGCCGGCTGAAGACAAGAGCTCCAGCTTTTGTTTCTGGTTTCAGTACCTGCTGCCAGTTGGTCCCAAGAGTTGGAGGAACAAGCATACTGCTCCCACACAGCATGTGTATGTGTGGGGGTACAGCAGGGCCTCAGAGAGGAGTCCGAGTCCTACACCCAAGAGCACTAGATATTGGATAAGGAAGCAACACCTGCGTGAGGACCCAATGCCCAGGTTCACGCGGTGGTGATGGGCCACAGTTTTCAAGTAGACAGTGAGCATCTCTGACTCTTCTGCCTCCAGACACAACACAGCACTTTCTGGGAATCTCTGGACCACGGGTAAGAGGAGGCAAATGACCAATTCTCTAAACTCTGAGAAGGTAGATGGAGGTCATGAGTCAGGCCTTATTTTATTTCTCAGAGCGAACGCCGTGTTGGCCAGACGTTACTGGAAATCTTTCACATGAGCTTGAACAAGTGTGTGTTTGCCCCCAAATGAGATCAGGTCTTCCCTTCTTATTCGCTCCCATGAACACGTGTAGTTTCATGTTTAATGTGTATTTTCCCTGGGGCCTGTAAGCCCTAGGAGGGAAGGAATTACAGTCTTATTCACATAAGTAGCCCTGATGAATAATATACACTCAGCAAATGCTCGTGGATTCGGTGAATGGATGGATGGGTAGATAGAAAACTGGTAATTTGTTTACATCCAATTTGGACCTGGAATTTCAAGACACAGGAGCCTAAGGCTATTGTTGCACTACCGAGACTGAGATCTTTTCTCTACGCATGAATCATGCACAACTATCATTGAAGTGGCAAAAAATGAAACTAGAAGCCTCGGCTATTTTAATACCTGTTAAAATTAACACCAGGCTAATTAGTTAATAGTTGCTTGGACTGAAAAGTCTTTTTTGGAAACTTTGAAACCCTTCAAGAAGTTGAAAAACAGGGGCGCCTGGGTGGCTCAGTGGGTTAAAGCCTCTGCTTTCGGCTCAGGTCATGATCCTAGGGTCCTGGGATCGAGCCCCGCATCGGGCTCTCTGCTCGGTGGGGAGCCTGCTTCCTCCTCTCTCTCTGCCTGCCTCTCTGCCTACTTGTGATCTCTCTCTGTCGAATAAATAAAATCTTTAAAAAAAAAAAAAGAAGTTGAAAAACAGTGCAATGAACCCTTCTAGAGCTTCCTATCTAGGTATGCCAACTGTTACCATCTCTTTCTCTTTCTCTCGCTCGCTCTCTCTCTCTCTCTCTCTCACACACACACACGTGTTTTTGCTAAACTGCTGAAAAGTAGACTATAGACACCAGGACATTTCACTGCTAATGCTTCTGTGTGCATCTCCCCAAAACAACAGTATATTCTTATCCAGTTGAAACATCATTTCTGAAACTAAAAAATCAACACTGATTTTTAAATTTCAGGTAATTGGTAACTTCAAGTTACTGGTTCTAAAGTGAGCTCTGCAGGCTTATATAAGACTTATATAATGTTTTTACTTATAACCAATAAATGAAGTCTGTTCTCAACCCATGGTTCTCACGGTTTCAAAGAAGAAGCCTTAGGACTCAGACGGGTGGTATTCACAGATTGGGTATAGGGCTCACTGTGTGTGACTGTATTGTTCCCTTGAGTTCCCTCTTGCCTGGGGTCTGGCTTTCCATCTTCACCCATAGTGACTTTGCTCCCCTTTTCTGATCATCAAAACCATGGTTCCTGATTTTTTTACATTATTGCCCTTCAGTTGGAACATTAGGGGGTAACATATTTAGGTTTTGTTTGTATTTGGCTTCATTGTCTTTACATTAAGATAGAAACTCTATTTGATAGTTCAAAACCAGCTGGTTGGTTAAATGAAAAAGTTAGTTAAATTGAGCAATTTAAAAAAATGAACAAACAGATCCATGAACATTTTAGACATTTTATAACTTAAAATATACACATGTATGCCAAATCTTCAATCTTATGAAATAGGGTCTGGGTCTTTTCTTTGGGAATGGGTCTGCTGTTGGAATTCTGTGACACCATTCTTCCTAAGCCACACCCATGATGCACCACTGACCATTTCAGCTTCTGGTTTCTTTGAAACAGGTTTATTCCTGAAAGATGCTTATGGAGTAATTTGAGTATGGAGTCCTTCTCGGCATTAAACCATGTTTTTCTCTAACTTCTTAAATGTTTTCTCAGCCATATTTAATTGAATAGCAGTTTCTAGTTGTCACAGAGACACAAATCTTAGGCATTTGTATTTAACCAATTTGTTAGTTAATACTTAATGAAATCACTTTGTTACTACAATAAGTACAACTGATAGAAACAACTAACTCATGGCAACCATAAAACTCCACGAGTGGAGCAGGCATATGCCAATGTACTAGGGAGAAGCCTATGGGTCTCAGGTGGGCAGTGTCAGTGGGCATCGACTGATATATTATAGAGCAGGTATGGAGAGTTCTGGTCAGTCCAACAGTCACTCAAAAGGAGAGTCATTGTGAGAGCATCTATCTGTCCACCATGTCACCCACAACTAGGTCCAGGGTTGTTTCTAGGCTTAGCAGAAATGCTCCAAAACTCTTCCAGTTTTAATTTGCAGTTAAAATGACAAGGCATGGCCAGCCTATATATTTGCAAAATTAGACTGACCTAGGACTTCAGAGTATGTGACAATTTTGCTGACACACGGATGCTCAACCTGAGTGAATAAATTCAAAATTATAGTTAGGGGCCCTCTCTGGCTTTTGTTCAACTGCTACCTTGGAAGCAAGTGCTGTGCCTGTGATACATCTGAGGCCATGGAAATTAGGTTCTTCACTTTTTAGATGGTAATGATAGTAGCCTCAGACTCAAGATATTCATTTCTCTTAATTAAGCTGTTTTTCCTGAACTAATTTCTAAATTTGCAAATGTGTATGAATAACTCAAATAGATTATTTGGCAAAAAGGTACAGTGCCTCTATTTTCATTATCACTGAGTTTGATCCACTTTTTTTGCAGCCACTTTTGAAACACCACGGAATGTTTTTCCATGGTAGAATAGACTATAACCCATTACCCTCTATTCAAATGCTAAATCACTTAAAAATCAGCTTGGCCAAGTGCTACTGGCCATTAAGAAAGCAGAACTAATGAATATTTCTTAAGCAAAAATTTTATGACTTTTCCTTTTCCAATAATAAAGTACCTCTTAGTTTCCACATACCTTAATGAAGTAAGAAATCATTTGTCATGAGTAGAAAGCTCTTAATAATGATTTTATGGGTTTTTGCACCCCGCTAGCCATTAATACATCAGGAAGTGATCCAAGATTACATGATGTTTTAGCACTTTTGAATATTAAATAGTTAAAACTCGTGAGAATGATTCATTTAAAGGTCACATGCATTTTTTACAATCTCACTTAAAATGTAAAATAAACTGTGATAGTAGAGAATCTTAATAGGTTTAGAAGTCAAGAAATAACAGTTCTTAGGCCATACTTACATAGGATCTGTTCCCAGATTTGTTAGCTGTGAACTGGAGCTTAGGACAATTACTTAATGTAAAGTTTTTTTCTGGCGAGATAAACACAACACCAGGCAGAGTGGGTGCAAGGCAAGATTTATTAAAAACGCTCTCCGGCGAAGTTTCAGGGCTGAGGAGAAGGGGAGCCAGGAAAGTTGTGCCGGGAGGAGGTGGGCACCCTCGGGCGAGGTTCCGCCACTCTGGACAGCAGAGTGGCGGAAGTCGCGCCCAAGGCAGGGAGGAGGGGGCTTTTAAGGGGTCTCGGAGGAAGCTCAGGGGTCTTTTGGAAGTTTCCCTTATTTGGATATCCCGCCTGCTCATCGGGATCCCATTGGTCCACAGGAGCCCGGGGCGGGGGTCTCAGATTCCTGCTTGGGCCTTTGTTCTCCTGTCCGAGCTCAGGTCTTGTGGCGGGAACTTTCGCCATCTTTGGTAGCCCCCTTCCTGCCAGCCCAACACTTAATCCTTCCAAGTTACCTTTTCTTTAACGGAAGATATTAAGATCTATCCTCCAGGGGGGTTTTTTGTGAGTAGGATTTGGGATGCTGTCCCTAAGGAGCCTGCAGAGTGCCCTGCTTCCAGTCAAAGGGGGTCACTTCTCTCCCCTTTCTTGCTGTACTAGGCCAAAGGACACACACACTATTATCTGATACTTCCTACCATCTGTCCCATCTGCACATGTCCTGATTCTAACAGCAACAGTAAGAGACTGAAATGTATTTTTGTTTGACTACAAATGAATTAAGTAGTATTTGTTAATAGTACTCTTAGAGTATATTGAATATACTAGTTGATATTATTTATACATGAGCACAGATATAATTTGTTTTACTTGTTTAATAAAATATTGGTTGGAAACCCCAACGGTCCCTGATGCTCATACATGAAAGATGCTAAGTCAAGTGTATTATATAAAGGCAGCATGCGCTTCCCAGGAGGTCTGATCGGCTGGCTCTCCCACTGGTCTCTTTGTCTCAGCTCCCAGCCTGCCCTTGGACTGCCCACGAATTGCCCCCATGTTGCCCTCTCTTCCCAGCAATGCTGTAGAAGGGTTAAGGGTACTGTTTCCAGGTCAGACTTCCTGAGTCTGCATCCCAGCTCTGCCAAGTCATTTGTATAACTTTAGGTGCTCTCTAGTGCCTTAGTTTCCACAGCTGTAAAACGGGGTCAAATGGGTTAATATTGGTAAAGCACTTAAATGAATATATAGCACTTGGGGTTGTGAAGGGAACCAGAATATGTCACCCCAATATTCCTCTCTGACATAAAAATTATTTTGAATTGAAAGCAATAATGAGGCAGTAAATGCAGAGAAGGTTCCCCTTTTCTATGTAAAGGAAAGAAACTGGAGACAGACTCTCATTAGTCTAGAGATAGCACCAGAGGAATTTCATTTTTTAAAAAATTTTATTTATTTATTTGACAGACAGAGATCACAAGCAGGCAGAGAGGCAGGCAGGGGGTTGGGGGGAAGAAAGCTCCCTGCTGAGCAGACAGCCTAATGCCGGGCTCGGGATCATTACCTAAGCCGAAGGCAGAGGCTTTAACCACTGAGCCACCCAGGGGCTCCACCAGAGGAATTTCAAATAAACCTACTCCTAGTTATCTCTCCACCACTTACAACCACAAGCCCAAACCCCTTGTCTTGTTAATTCTTCACAAATTTATTGCTTCTTTGTCTAAAAGGTATAAAGTTTCCTGCTCTGGTCACTTCTTTGGATCTTCATTCTCTTGTGAAGACTCCCATGAGCATGTAAAATATTAATTAAATTAGTGTGCTTTTCTCCTGTTAATCTGTCTTTGTCAGTTTAAATTTTAGTCCCAGTCAGGGACCCTAAGAGGGTCAAGGAAAATTTTTTCCTCCCCTACAGCTGTTACTGCGGCTATCAACAGTTTGGGCAATTACTAATGTATTAAATTAATATTGTTACTTAAATGTCCATGAGTTGAGGGCTTACTATGTTTTCTAGACTACAAGGAGAAACAATGTCTCACAATTCTATCTCCTCAGCACTGGCAGGCAGCAAACATTTCTCTTTTTACTCCTAAAACAAATAAAGAATCTAGTTATGAACATACATTTTTACTGGTCATTAATAGGCCAGGAAATCATTTCAAATAATCTTGGAATGTTTCTGCTTTCTGCCTTCAAAACCCTGTATGCCCATCGTACCAACATTCTGGTGAAACAGAAGTGGACTTCCCTGCCTGCTCCCCAGCCTCTCCTCCCCCACGTTCAGCCCAGACTGGTTTAGTGTAAGGGGAAGTTGGCAGCGTTCAAAGCTGGTTAACACTCTACTGAGCAGGTCTGTTGATTCTGCATTATGATTATTGATCCTTTGCCCAGCCAATAGCCTGAGGCGAAAGTTTTTGTGTGTGAAAAGAGCTGACCGAGTGTGGCTGACTGAGCCAGACAGACTCCATGAGCCGCTCTTCGCAGGGCCCCTCCATCCCGCGTCTGCCTTAAGCAACTGACCATGAGCCTTGGCAGCATGCCCTCCAGTAAAGGAGAAGGACACCCGTGCACCGCTCTCGTGGTGGCCCCTTCTTCCCCGCCCAGGAGCCCTTGTCACCACACTTGGATATCACAGAAATCTCACTGGAGCTGCCACTTCCTATCTTTCAACCCCTGTCCAGAGAGACATCACTAGTCTAGACATCTAAATCAGCCACCCATTTTTGTTTTTCTGGACGACAGCAAGCATGCACATTACTGGCTCTGACAAAGAAGGTGGCAATTAGAGGTCTCTGGTACATTTGGGAATACATCAGTAAGAAAGTTCTGTCCATCTTGTATAAGGCAGCGAGTGGAATTTATACCTATAACCATTAACTCCAGGTTTTCGGGTTTTTTTTTTCCCCCTTGCCCTAAAAGGTTTTAAGTCTAACAGGACTAAGAGTCCTTCACCATTCATGTAAGATTAACAGACTCTGAAGGATCCCATGATAAGGATGCTGTAGAGGAAATGAACTTGGATCCTTCCTAATATGATTTCAGTAGTTAACATTTTTTTGAACAGTGACTACATAGGACACTGCTCAGGCTCTCTGCTTTGTGTATGGCCTCATTTACACCCAGTAACAATTCTATGAGGTAGGTACTAAAATTAGCTCTACCTTCGAGCTATGAAAACTGGATGTCAGAGGCTAGAGGTCTTTATGAATGGAGCTGGGGGAGATGGATCCAGCTGGTTTGATCCAGAACCACATTCTTATCCACTATACTATATTTAATTATTGGCTGGCTTTGTAGGCTACTGAGGCATTGGGGAAGGGACTCAGATGTATCTCTTCCCCTCACACTGTCACTGTGCCCCCAACAATGGCATGTAAAATCCCAGGAATAAATGTAACATCGTAGTTCATGGAGTTTACAGTATAAATCAGGAGTTGGTGCACTGCAGCCCACAGGCCAAATCCAGTGTGTGTCTGTTTTTGCACTACTTTCGACCTAAGAATTTATATTTTCCAAACAGTTGGGAAAAAATAAAAAGAAACATAGTATTTTGTAACAGGTGAAAATTGCCAGAGTGGCACCCAGGACTCTCTCTCTTCCCCCTGTCCCCTCCTCATATTCCTCCACTTCCTCCCACCATACATCAGTCCAAGGGTTATTGGCAGGGAGGGCACAGTTAATGCAAATTGTGGGTTGGAAGAATCCAGAAGATCATCTAGTCTAATAGTTCTTTATGTTTTGTACTTCACAAGGCAGCAAAATTAAAAAACAATTAATGGAAACGAACAGTGGATTGTTTTATTTATATTTTGATATGTAAGGGCAATGGCTCTCTTCAAATATGCATAAGCAAATCTATCTTCCCAACCATGAGCCAATAGCAAATCTATCATCTACTATCATCATCCCTTAAGAGAAAACAGGGATTTTTGGAGCACCTGGGTGGCTCAGTGGGTTAAGCCTATGCCTTAGGTACAGGTCATGATCTCAGGGTCCTGGGATTGGGCCCCACATCAGGGTCTCTGCTCAGCAGGGAGCCTGCTTCATCACACCCCCTCCCCCCACCTGCTGCTCTGCCTACTTGCAATCTCTCTTGCTCTCTGTCAAATAAATAAATAAAATATTTTTTTAAAAAACAGGTTTTGTTTTGTTTTGTTTTAAAGACTCACCTATTTATTTGAGAGAGAGGGAGCAAGAGCTTATGTGTGCTCTTGCCCCCGAGGGGAAGGGGTAGAGTGTCTTAAGCCCACTCCATACTGAGCGTGCGGGGCTCACATTGAGCCTGACAGGGCTCTATTTCATAACCCCAATCACAACCCTGATCATGATGCCAGCTGCAAACAAGGCACTTAACCAACTACACCACCCAGGCGCCCCAAGAGAAAACAAATTAGAGCACTGTTAACGAAGCAAGTAAATGCTCATAGACTACAAGATGCTCCCTTAAAGTAAAAATAAGTAAGTTTTACTTCATAGGCAATACCTACGCTGTTCTTTTCTCATTTCCCTTGGTCTGGTGAAAGTCTACACCATCCAACACAGGCATGACTTTGGGAAGCACTGAACTAGTCATAACTATCTTCTCTCTGCCACCCACATCCCTTCTGGTCAGCCACTATCTGCTTCGTAACCTACGACCGCATGGTTTTCTCTCTGAGAGATCTCAGCAAGCTAATCTCATACAGTGTAATGCATGTTGTATTTAAAAATATGCCCTATAAACTGACACATTTTTTACTGATAAATGTCTCTTACACACACACACACACACACACACACACACACCCCTCCATTAATGCCCCACATGGTAGAAAATTCAAACTCCCGACTGACAGGCAAGACACATTTTGGGGCACATGGGACCCTTTAGCTTGCCTGTTTGGTTTGCCTATATGTAGGACCAGGTCTTTTAAAAAATATTTTTGATACTATTACTTGTTTAAAAAAGTCAGAGGGAGAGATAAAACAGAAGAGACTGTGGACTCTGAGAGAGAAACTGAGGGTTTTGGGGGGGTGGGAAGGTGAGCCTGGTGGTGGGTATTATGGAGGGCATGGATTGCATGGAGCACTGGGTGTGGTGCATAAACAATGAATTTTGGAACACACAAAAAAATGAATTTAATTTAAAAAAAAAGAAAAAGAAGTATCTTGTGGGGGCACCTGGGTGGCTCAGTTGTTGGGCGTCTGCTTTCAGCTCAGGTCATGATCCCAGGGTACTTGGATCGAGCCCCATGTTGGGCTCCCTGCTCAGTGGGAAGCCTGCTTCTCTCTCTCCCACTCCCCTTGCTGGTGTTCCCTCTCTTGCTGTGTCTCTCTCTGTCAAATAATAAATAAAATTTTTAAAAAGTATCCTGTATATAAAACTAATCTAGGGTCACCTGGGTGGCTCAGTGTGTTAATGCCTCTGCTTTCGGCTCAGGTCATGATCCCAGGGTCCTGGGATCGAGCCCCGAATCGGGCTCTCTGCTCAGCAGGGAGCCTGCTTCCCTTCCTCTCTCTCTGCCTGCTTCTCTGTCTACTTGTGATCTCTGTCTGTCAAATAAATAAATAAAATCTTTTAAAAAATGTAAAAATTAAAAAAAAAAAAACCTCATCTATTTCTTTTTCATTTGTCAACCCGTGAAGAAGCACAGTAGAACCAGGCATGTCAAGGTTCTCGTTCATCTCTCCAGGGATGTTTCTTCATGTGGGAGAGAATCTGGAAAAGCGGCCCTTAGCTCTTGTCCATGTGAGAATGGTCATATGGCTTTCACTACTTCCAAAAGCTGTCACTTGGCTAATTATACCAACTGTCAATAGCAAATCTAAAGTGATTTTCAGAGTTTTACAGTTTTCAGCTTTGGGTTCTGGGAGAGCTGCTAGAAGTGTTTAGAAACCTTGCACTCGGGGCGCCTGGGTGGCTCAGTGGGTTAAAGCCTCTGCCTTTGGCTCGGGTCTGCTCTGTGGAGGGCCTGCTTCCTCCTCTCTCTCTGTCTCTGCCTGCCTCCCTGCCTACTTGTGATCTCTCTCTCTGTCAAATGAATAAATAAAATCTTAAAAAAAAAAAAAAAGAAACCTTGCACTCGATCAAATAAATATAAGATGATGATTCAAGAGAAAATCCATTTTCTATCTGTGAACCTAAAGGTAACTCAAAAGGAAGACAAGAAGCTGAAGGTCCCTCTTTAGACGAGGTCAGTTTTCCAAATGGAAGCCTTGTTTGGATTTTTGGGGGAGATTCCGATGTGCTACTGTTTGAAAATATGGACACGATTTGGGTAGCAGTATTATTCTGAATAATAAGGAGAAAAAACAGGCTCACTTATGTATGTAAAAGTTAATCCAGAAAGATAGTTGTTTATTTTTTTAATTAAAAAAATTTTTTTTAAGATTTTATTTATTTATTTGACAGTGTTCACAAGTAGGCAGAGAGAGGGAGAAGCAGGCTCCCTGCTGAGCAGAGTCTGATGTGGGGCTCCATCCCAGGATTCTCCACCACGACCTGAGCTGAAGGCAGAGGCTTAACTCACTGAGCTACACAGCTGCCCCGAAAGATAGTTGTTTAAATACTTTTATATTTATCCTCTTTTTTTGCATGTGTGTGAAAACCAGAATAAGACGGATAAAGAACCAAAAACAGTACCAACTCACAAGATGAGAAAAACAAGTGAGCAGACAAAAACAGATCAAAAGTGTCAATTGTTGGAAGCTGGGTGACCAGTGAAAGCTTCATGTGAACTGGACCATTACATTTGTAAATACTTTGACACATATCCTCTGTTCCAATAAAAGATAAGACAAAAAACCAGAAAATAAAGACAAACTCAAAAACAAGATAAATATTTCTGGTGAGTAACATTCATTGACAACACAAAGCATTGGGGGGGTGGATACTGAATCATCACATGGTTGGACTGAGTCTAGAAGCCAACTATGGTGGTTTGGAATTTGGTACCTGTGCATAGTAAGGAACATGAACCAAGAAACACCATTTTAACATTATTTAGAGTCATGAGGCATTTCCAATAGGGTCCATTCCAAAAGGGTGGGTACACACAGAGGAGAAAGAAAAAAGAAACAACAAAAATTGGAATACAGAGCTGTGGTAGCTAGTCTCTAAGATGGTCCCTAGTGATTCCTCCTCCTGGCATTCATGCCTTTTTGTAGTCCCATCACATATTGAACCAGGGTCGGTCTGTAGGACCAACAGAATAGGACAAGCATGGTGCTATGTCACTTGAGACTAAGTCATAAAATAAAATTGTGATATCTGCTCTGTCTTGGGTTACTTGCTATGAGGAATCCAGCTGCCATGTCAAGTCAAGGAGCCTTATGAAGAGGTCCATGCATTAAAGAACTGAGGCCTCTGGGAACAACCCTATGAATGAGTTATTTGACTCTATCAAGACTTAGATGACTACTGCTTCAGCCTACAGCTTCTGAAAGGCATGAGGGACCTGGAGATAGCACCCCCAGACTTCTGCTCCCAGGATTCCTGGCCCTCAAAAAATGTATAGAATGATAGATGTTCACTGCTTTGAACTGAACAATTGGGGGCTAATCAATTAGGTAGTAGTGAATAATACAGGGTATCCAACTAAAATTAAAAGTTTGATGGAAATGATAAAAGAGAAATTTAGGAACTTTCTCAGAAAATAGGGCAAAAGAAAAAGAGGTGAACAATAACGAAAAAAAGCACAAAAGTTTTGAGGATCAATTCAGGATGTCCAGTATCTGACCAAATGGGATTTCAGAAAGGCCAAGGAGAGAAAATTAGAAGAAATTATCGAAGAAATAATATAAGAAATGATTCTCTCAGTGAAGAATATAAATGTTTTCATTGATAGGGCCCACTGAATATCCCCTTACAAATACACACATCTGAGGTATATTATCAAAGCATTCCAGAACACTGGGGACCATGAGAAGATTCTAGAAGGAAACAACAAGAAGAAACCGTCACATACAAAGATCTTAGAATCCAATGACACATTGGATGTGTCAACAATAATACTACAAGGGAGATATGGCATGATGCTTTCAGAATTCTAGGGCAAATTGATTTTCAGTGTAGTCTTTGATACTCACCAAATGATACATTAAGTTTGAGGACACACAGATTATATTCAGGTCCATAAGGAAGCAAAAATATTACCATCCTGGCATTCTTCCATGGTTAACTACTAGAGGATGTGTTCCACCAAAAAAAGGAATCAGGTCAAGAAAGGGGAAGACCTGGGATCGAGGAGAGAGGCTCTAACTCGGAATGAGTGTCTCAGGATGACCAAGGTATAAATAACTCAGACTAGAGCCAGAGGGTGGCAGCCCCTGGGGGACACCAAGGAAACTGACAAGTGTGACTAGAAAATTTAAAGACTTCAGGAAAAACAAAAGTTTGTCCAAGAAAGTTCACATACATGAAAAGCAGTGGCTTAATAATGAACACAATTTCCAAAACTATATACTACTGATATAACCAAGTTTTGATCTAAGCATGTTGGGAAGATTTGAAGAAAAGGGGGGTGTAGGTCACAGAAGTGTCCTCACCTACTGAGCTGCATGTCAGTAGTGTTAGGGGCGCCTGGGTGGCTCCGTTGTTAAGCATCTGCCTTCAGCTCAGGTCATGATCCCAGGACCCTGGCATCCAGCCCCACATTGGGCTACCTACTGGGCAGGAAGCCTCCTTCTCCCTCCCCCACTCCCACTGCTTATGTTCCCTCTCTTCCTGTGTCTCTCTCTGTCAAACAAATAAATAAAATAAAATAAATAAACAAATAAATAAAATGTCTGCCTCTTTGGGGGGATGCGTGGGAGGGTAGGTTAGAGGGGATCTTTGTTTTACTCTAAGTCTTTTAATACTACAAATATTTTATTATTATTATTATTTACTCTCTGTATTTTTTACTCTGCTCAAAATTCACAATAAAAAAGAAAGTTCATCTCAAAACCAGAAAATTTCCTATTAAGTTCACATTTAAAGTCTAAGAAGTTATTGTTTTCTCAACCTAAAAGCATTCTAAGTTCATCTTCAGTGATGTTTTTCTCCAATTTGGAAAATCACCAATCTAGCTTTGACTTCCCAGTAGAAAAAAAAAATACAGTAAGAATAAACATAGGAAAATTTTAAAGGAAAATGATTCAACCACTTGATGAAGTCACATTCAGCAGATTCGCTGCCAATGAAGGTCAGTCCTGGAGGTTGCCTGGCCTACCACTTGCTGGGGAGGCAGGGCACCGACACTCTCTGTTGTTCTAAATCATACACTATTAAGACTGCAAGTGGCATTAGGGTTTATCTGTCTCATACTGGGTTGGTCCAGATTTTATGTGGAGCCCAGAACCTCTCCTTTTCTCTTGAGCAGAGGAGCTGACTACATTTTAGGAAGACTGCGGAACTTCCAAGCATAGAGGCCATTACACATGCTAGTTCTCTTGCCCATTGCCCTGTCTGAATTGGAGAGGTAGCACCTACAAACCTGCAGGCTTGGTCTCAGCTGTGCCCACACTATAGAAAAAAAATTCTTTAAGGCTGATTTGGGTTGGGGCTCCATGAAAATATTTTCTCCCTAAGAGTGGAGGACAGTAAATGCTGTCTAACACTTTGATAGGAGCAGGACAGAAGCTGACAAATCACAAATATAGAAGCTCTCTAAAGGATAAGGAGAGAATCTGATATCCTGACTTGCCTTTTAAAATAAACTATAGAGATGTTTGGAGTTTTTGTTGCATTTGTTATGATTAATGTGCTTCGTTGATAGCACCAGTTCAAATCAAACCGTCATTAAGAAAAAAATATCTGTTATTTTCATGGTGTTCTGACTGAAAGTTAGGATAGTGATTCTCAACCACTAGTATACATAAATTTTCTGGAGCCCTTGGCAGTCTTAATTTTTCCAGGACCGCAAGTCTAGAGAATAGCTCTGAGTGCCTGGAATCTGTATTTGTATTTAAAGTCTAATAAATTATGCATTTAAAGTCTAGTAAGTTATCTCCTGTATGCCCAGGAGACTGGGTTGCAGGGGTTCCCCCGACACACTTTGAGAGTCAACTTTACCTCTTGAGCATTAAGCAGAAACTGCACCTCATCTGGAAAACGATTGCACTTAAGTCTGTGGTATTTATGAAATAAGAAAACAGTATTTATTTTTTTAAATAGAAGTTAGGATTAATTATCAACCATAAATAAATTTCCCAAATTGTATTATGTCTCTCCTCTGATTAAAATTGTTTGTTCATTCCTTACGGCTGGCGGTGCCAAGTCTAAACTCATCAGAATGACGTACAAGGCTCTTTGTATTCTGGTCCCCCCTCTTTCCCCAGCCTCTGAGGCCACTGGTCACCCCGAGCTCTCTTTTGCATTCCTGGGATTTTCCACATGGTCCCTCTTTGGCCTGAATGCCCACTTCTCAATACCCCTTACTCTGCTTGGCTAAGTTGTGCTCATTCTGGTGCAGTTCAAAGGTTACCTCTTTCCGGAAGACTAGCTCCTTAAATCTTCTGGTAGTTACTTGCTCTCTCCTCTGTTTCGTGCATAACTGCTCTCATAACACATATTTAATTGCACTGTAATTATTTGTTTCTCCATCACCTAACAAAGCTTCTCATAGGAAGTCACATTTTACTCATCTCTATGTTCCTAGGAGAGGGGACAATCTACAGGGCAGGGGAGGAAGAGAGCAGTTGTCCCAGGGAAAAACTGCTTATCCGTGTCATATGACATGTGGACCTGCCTGATTATAAAACGAGGCCCTCAGGATAAACCTGAGTGGTGGGGGTGGGGGGCCCCTGTATATGGACTATATATGGAAAGGTATAAAGAGAAATGTAACAAATACCTCTTCACCTACCCCCAGCATAAGAAATAGCACATTACAAATAAAATGGTTGAGGTCCCCTGTGTTGTCTCTGAATCTTCGATAAAGTTTGTTCTGTAAAACTGCCTCATCCTGGGAAAGCTGAACAAGCAGTGCACTGTCCTGCTCCGGTCCACGAGTGGAAGAATAAATGTGGAAATTGAGATGTTGGTGTGATTCAGTCTTCAGCAAGTACAGGAAATCAGAAGGAGAAGCTACCAAGAGAATGCAGGCCCCAGGGAATTTGCAGAAATCTTGGGCAGAATTTGGATTTCCCATGGATTTGAGATGGTATTCAAAGAATTTCAAGTCGTTTTAAATCTCAAAGGACAGGATACTCCTACATGGCCCTGGGGCTACGGTCACCAATAGTAGGTGTTCAATAAATATCGACCCTCTGAAAAAAAAAGCTTCCAGGGTACTAAATCCATCAAGTGGGTAGGCATAATTTGTATGACTATATATGCCAGATAACTATTATTAAAGCAACAAAAGAAAGTTAAAAATGAAATGGGGCACATGTCAAGAATAGTACAATGCTTCATGGCACTGAAAACAGACTATGGAGAGATAAGCATATAAATATGGTGATGACAGCTGGAGTGAGACACCATACAAAAATAAATAAGAAAGTGTGAGCTATGTCTCCAGAAAAACAAACATTTGGATATTTTAGACATTAATGATTGACTGAAATTTTTCTTCCAGATGACTAATGTCAGGTAAATAAAAATCATAGGAGCAGGTAGACGAGAAAACCAGAGTCCTTAGGACTGGCTCTGGGAAAAAAGAAATGCACAGTGTAGTATTACAAGTAGGAGGGTCTAAGAGGAGGTAAAAGGCATGAGCCCCAGAGCACAGTGAGCAGAAAAGGCAAAGATAAAACAGAAATAATGGGTCAGAGGGCAGAGACTTCACTCCATGCTTTTATTTTAGATAGGAAGAAGGGAAATTCTGCACAATGGTGAAATCTCTTTTGGAGGGAAAGAAAAGAATATGAAAAACAGAGTTTTTCTTTTCTTTCTTTCTTTTTTTTTTTTTAGTTCCCTATTTTAGAATAAAAAGGAAAAGCAAGCAAAAATAAAATTTCAGAATTCAAAGCAACTGAGAACCCAATCACAAAATCTCTAAATGTTAAACATCAGGTGTCTTTTGGAGCTCTCTGAAGATGACTGTATTTTCACACCTCCCCTAGTATTTGCTTTGCTCTTCATATTAAAAATATTGTTTGTTGTTGCTAAAATAGAGTTTGATTGTTCGACTTGGATCAACAGAGCAGGCATCTAGATAGCTTGCTTCACTGTTAGTTTTGGAAAGAAGACTACAGAAAGAACAACAAAGGCATATTTAAATGAGTTTTCTTAAGACAGAGATGTAATCAGTATCATATCCTGATTAAAAAAATGCAGAGCTTTGACTTTTATATGACATCTTTTCAAATGTGCAACTGGGTTTAGAAAATGCTAAGAAAAGGTTTGGCCATTCTGGCAAATCCAGGAGAACTAGTATATATATTAGTGTATATATAGTTGGATATATATATATGTATGTATACATATGTGTATATATATATGCACTCGCATGCGCGTATTTACACACTCCTATACACCGGTGGGTGCAGCT
Source organism: Mustela nigripes (assembly GCF_022355385.1). Taxonomy (NCBI): domain Eukaryota; kingdom Metazoa; phylum Chordata; class Mammalia; order Carnivora; family Mustelidae; genus Mustela; species Mustela nigripes. The sequence continues at coordinate 35,501,290 of NC_081559.1, read as the reverse complement.
GTCCTTTGATAAGACTTTGGTAGCTAAGGCTTATGGAGGCAGCAGGGATGTGTGCTGTGTGTAGTCTTTACACAATGTTGGTATTCAGTCACATTCAGGTATTTCAAAAACCATTAACTCTGGGAGTTTGAACATGACTATCCCAGCAGTGCCGACAGGATCTTCAGCCCTCTGGCAAGCAAGCACAGTGTTGTTTGAGGAAACATTCTGCACCATGGAATGAGCAAAGCCAGTAATGTCCCAAATAATGCTTAACTTTCGGGTCTCTCAATTTTTTTTTCTCTTTTTTTTTTCTCAATTTTTTAAAGAAAGATTTTGATTTATTTATTTGAGTGACAGCGAGAAAGTGAGAGAAAGGGTGCACAGCCCTGAGAGAGGCAGAGGCAGAGGGAGAGGGAGAGGCAGACTCCCCACTGGGTGGGGAGCTAGATGAGGGACTGAATCCCAGGGCCCTGAGACCATGACGGGAGCTGAAGGCAGAGACTTAATGGACTCAGCCACCCAGGTGCCCCCAGGGCCTCTAAATTTTAATACATTATCTCTAAGGAAAAATACTTAGGTCCTATTAGAGACTATGGCTATCAAGGATTCTCTGTGAGCACATTTCTTCCGAGTCATTATCTCTACTACTGAATTCAGTTGCTAAAACCACACATGTTATTTCTGAATCTTCATGTGGTAAATAAACCCCTAAGTGACATACAGATGATTCTCACAATTTGCAGTGTCCCTAGAAAAAGAGAGGAAGAACCCTAAATTAACCATCATGTAGCGATGGTATTCCCAGCATTACTTTTTCTGTCCCGTGTGAGCTTTTTCTATAGCCCAAGCCTATGAACTGTGGTTATTGACAAAACTACCCAAATAAAACACAGCTATAGCCAAGAACACAGGGTAATTAAAATCAAGTTATTTTAAATGTTGAAAACCAGCAAATACGACTTCATAATGTGCACACTTGTTGTGTGGTGAATGACATGCTTACAAATGGCTTGTTCACAAGTCAGTTGAAGTCAGCGTAAATAGATAAAGTCACTAATCTATATATGATGGTTGAACAAGAGTCTCATTTGGGCCCAGGGTTGTTGGGAAAACATTCTAAAAAGTACAATTTCTAGATAACTGAGGTTTACCCTTAAAAGTACCCAATCTTTGATCAACGTTATTGTATTCTATGGTCTTTTGCCTTTGTAAATAGACTATAAGTGACATAATCCTCCCTTTCTAAACACTGTTGCTGTCAGTGTCAACAATTTTGTGCCCCAGTGGATTCTTGGCCCCCAACTGATGGTGAAGAAATATTTGTTGAGTGATGCTACTGTATGTATATTTACATCTATATAATTTGATTACAGGATGGTATGTGGTTTCGGTTGTCAAATATGCTTTTTTTTTTCTTTTGAGGGAGGCTCTTTTTCTTAGGCATTCTGCCTTTCCTTCTTTCTACTCTTGACTTCCTGTCTGTAGCTGTTTGTACCTCTCCCCATATTTCTGTTTCATACGTGTTCTTAATTAAGAAATCAGGTAACTGAAGTTTGGTAGAATTGCTTATAAATTCAGAATAAAGAGACTCTGGGTAGGGTTTTAGGACCTCAATGATAAATGAAGTTCAGAAATTTTGTAGCATTGTTCTGGTTTTTGTTTATCTTCTAGAGAATTAAAATTGCTAGGTAATGATGTGCTTACATAGTGAATAAGTAAACAGTTACAATAAAATACATACAGTCATATTTAAACATCCTCTTATTTAAAGAACTTTTTTTGTGGTACATATACGTAACATATAATTTATCATCATAACCATTTTTAAGTGTGCAATTCAGTAGTGTTAAGTATAATCGCTATTGTTGTGTGACCCATCTCCAGAATTCTTTTCATTGCGCAAAATTGAAATTCTGTTCCCATTTAGCAGGTCCCCATTTCCCCTCCTTCCAGCTTGTAACAACGACCATTCTTTCTTTCTCTATGAATCTCACTACCCTAGGCAACCCATATAAATGGAATCATGCATTTTTTGTCTTTTGGCAAACAGGTTCATCCTTGATGTAAACAGCTTAGGTAAACAGCATGTAAACACCTCTCATTTGTTTTGTCATCATTAAATTTTTAAAAAGATTTTATCTATTTATTTGAGAGGGAAAGAGAGAGAGTGAGCATGAGTGGGTAAGGAGCAGAGGGAGAGGGAGAAACTACCTGCTGAGTGCGGAGCCCAACGCAGAACTCATTGAGATTGGGATCTGAGCTGAAGTCAGATGCTTAACCGACTGAACCACCCAGACATCCCATAATTAGATTTTTAATATCAAAACATCTGTCATTGAAAGCCAAGGTCATGAGATGCATACCCATACCTAGGACGCTAGGAAAAGCTGTGGTAGTATAGATGTGCCCATAAGACAGACAAGACTTCCTAAGGACTCAGTTGTGTATAGTATGGCATATCAATACACTGGAATATTATGGAGACATCTAGAAAGATGAGGCAGATCCAGATGTTTTACTTGGAGAGAAGATAAGACACTAAGTGAAGAAAATATACTGATAAACAGTATGATCACAGTTTTATATAAAGCACATATGTGTATGCATAGAAGTATGTCTAGAAGTATATACATAGAATAGTTAAAAACAATTATCTCTGGGGCGCCTGGATGGCTCAGGCTGTTAAACATCTCACTTTGTCTGGGGTTGTGATCTCAGGGTCCTGGGATCGAGCCCTACGTTGGGCTCTGTGCTCAGTGGGGAGTCTGCTTGAAGATTCTCTCCCATTACTCCTCTCCCCTCTCTCTCTCTCAAATAAATAAAATATTTTTAAAAAATCATTCTTTTTGGTAGTGGGATTAAGGTGTCTTTCAAATTTGACTTTTTACTTCCTTGAATTGTCTTAGAACTTTGGCATCTACATTATTTCACAATCGGGAAGAAAAAAACAGTAATAAAATGTTCATTGTTTTAAAAAAGGAAATGACAATAATGATGAAGTAATGGTGGACTGGTGACCTGTCCACAAAAATGAAAAAACAAAAATGCTTTGCTGAGAAAAGTCTATTTCAGGTTTAGTTTATGTTACTTTCTCATTTCAATCCTACATTCTAAGCCAATTAAACAAACAAACAAAACCAATAAAAGTTTCAGACATACAAGAATGAGTCAGTCCGAAAAGTATTTTCAGGTACACTTTTCATTCTTGTGGAGCTGAAAAACAGCGCCTTTGTAGGTAATGATGTGATAAGAAAGTTCTTAAGGCAGACATTCAGGCTATAGAGCCCTATGAGTTTACAAAAAGCCTCTTCAGAACGTGAATAAAGGGGAAGGAAGTGAACATACCTAGCCACCGTATTTCAAAGGACTCAGCAGTGAGTCTCAAGTTTTCCACCCAAATCTCCAAAATGTTTTTCACCTGACACAGTCAGTGCCTGTAAGAACGGACAGGTATTTGAAGAATGGAAAGCTAGTTCTATGCCTAGAGAGAGGATTGTGAAGTGTTTTTATAGACTCTGGCTTAAGGAATAAAAAATGAAAAAAGACAACACTGGACACAATCTATAGGGATCTGGATTTAGAGCAAGAAACAGAGAAGTTTTTCTCTGCTAAGCTGTCATGAAAATGCTTCTTCCTTTAAAATGTGCGAGAGACAAACAACTTTTGCCTAAACCACAGAAAATACAAACAACAAAATCCCCATCAAAGAAGACATCTCTAATAGAACAATGGAAGTACTATTTGGCATATCTATATGCCCATAGTTATAATATACTTGGGTTTGAAGAAACTCTAAGAATTACTTAACACCACCTTTTAATCTTTAAGTGGCAGAAAAGCATGATATATATTAATAACCTTGTTTTCCCAGTATGCTTATTTAAGGTATTATAATACACATGTAGGTATTTTACTGGATAATCAAGAAATCTCAGCATCGGTTTCCATTCCTAATTTTGTGGTTTGGTACTAAAAAGTCCCTGAGACATACAGACTTCTCAATGTTTGGAAGCTAAAATGAACCAGACTCCAAATGACTTAAGCCATCTTCAGAATGCAAATACAAAACTAAATTTCTGTCTGCAATAGTTTCACCTGTGCTTGCTTCTAACACACAATCAGAATTTTTGTTACTTTGGGGCTTTGACTTGGTTTTCATGTGCTCCTTATCACCAAAAGGGCATAAACGAGAGTTTTCATCTCTTAGGTATGGATTAGAGTGGGGGGGGATAAAATTTGCGGGGCACATCTGGTCCAATGTTTATTTTTGTCTGGCCCTCAGGCTAAGAATGGTTTTACATCTTTAGATGTAAAAAGACTATTAAGCTTTCCAGGAGAACAGTTGCTCAGAATGCTGGGGACATTGCCTCTTGGCCCATAAGCCTAAATATTTACCTGAAACTCCAGAAAAAGTTTGCTGATCCTGATGTAGAGTAGAAAGATTTGGAACTAGACAGAAGGCAAAAAGACTTGAGTGACTTTTCAGACTGTATGACCTTGGGCTGGTTGAAGATCCTCACTGGGTCTCCATACTCTTACACACATGGTCTCTTTGTCATTTGATTCATGGTTTTGTTTCATGCACACTGTAGCTATTTAAGAAATCCTAATAAACCTAATTTAATTTGCACAGCATGCCGAGAATAACACTGTGACCTTGATTTGCTTTGGAAGAAACCAATCTGGGTCATGATGAAGGGAAGTCATTACGATGTTTACAATTTTCTAAATGTTAAACCCAAAGTTTAACCAAAACAGGTTTGTTTATGAATGGCTGTGGCTCTTCTGATGGAATGAAGAACCATCTCTACAGCAAGGGTCTTGGATATGACTTTAAACTGGTTTATAGTCTCAAAGCAGACAATAAAGACAATGTTGTGTCTTGACTCTGCTACCTCTCAACTACCTTCCCCAGGACCTTACAAGTCATGGATGTTCACCCAGGCTGTTGCCTGATATCTGAAGACCCACAGTAAGAACTGAGAATGTTCCTTTAGCATAAAGACGCAGCAATATGCACTGGGGCTGACCGAGAGCCACAAAAAGTTGGAAACACCATTGTAACACATATATGGAAGTGTAGTGGGCCAATAATGGGCAAAATATATCTGAATAAAAGAAACAGGGAGGGAGATGCTATTCAAGATTTCAAGACTTATTATCCCAAAGCTTTAGGAGTGAAGACACTATGGTATTGGTGTAGAGATGGAACAACATAAAGAACCAAGAAATAAACCTGCCATATATATATGTATGTTCTATATATCCCATATTATATATATGTCATATACAATATACATGCCATATTACATATATTATATATAATATTTATACCATATTATATATATGTTTTATATATTACATATAATATATAATCTTTTAAAAAGATTTATTGCTTTATCTTAGAGAGTGTGTGTTTGCACAAGAGGAGGTGGGCAGAGGACAAGGGAGAAACAGAAGCTTAAGCGGACTCTACACTAAGCTTGATCACACAACCCGAGATCATGACCCTGAGATCAGGACCTGAACTAAAACCAAGAGTCAGATGCTCAACCGATTTAGCCACAGAGGCACCCTTGGAGCTGCCATATATTGAAAGCTCACATATGACTGAGCCAGCAAAGCAGATCCCTGGGGAAAGGACAGACGTGCAGTTAATGGTGCTGAGCCAACTGGTTATACGTCTAGAAAACAACGCAAAGTTTCTCCAACTTACACTTTTCAAAGGGCCAATGCCAAATGGACTAGGACTGAAATGAAAAAGACAAAATTTTTAAACTTTCTGAAGAAAATTTAAGAGTATTTCTCTATGACCTCGGGGTAGGGAAGGGTACCTTAAATATGATGCAAAAGTACATACTCTCAATGAAAAGATTGATATATCTTTGGAATAAATAAGAAAAAGACAAAACAATGGACAAGAGTTATGATCAGTCACTTCACAGAAGAGGGAACACAAACAGCCCATAAATATATACAAACTTGCTCAACACCTTTAGTGATCAGAAAAACTGCAAGTTTAATCCAAACTCAGGTGTGACTTCATGCACACCATTTTCACAAAAATTGAAGGGGGGTTGCAGAATGGCAAAAATTAAGTCCTGCAGAACCAGCTGTTGGTGACGATCAAGAGAAACCAAAGCTTATATGTTGCAGGAGACACTGCACACTGTTTTCTTACATGAACATGGTATTTCCTAATCGAGATAAACATAAGTACACTATATCCCATAGCCTTCTAGAATATTCTCTAGAGGAACCCTGACATGAGTGCACCAGAACAGATGTACAAACACGTTCAGCGTACTGTTGCTTATAACAGTGAAAATAGAAAATCTCCATATATGCTTCAAGGTAGGATGGAAAAATAAATATATATGTATATTTATATATTTGTTTAGAAATATATATATAGTGAAACTATAAAGAAAAAAATTAAAATGAAATTCCAGGTCACATTTGGTAACCAGAGATTGTGGGAAGGGAGCTGATAATATCCTATATCTTAAAGCATGCACACATTAGGGATTTTGTTTTGTATTCTTTACACTGAAATAGAAGTCTGGTGTTTGAATCCCTGCTCCACTATTTTCTAGGTGAACAAAGTACCAAAACTTCCTTAGTTTTCAGTTTCTTCATTTGGAAAATGGGGCAGTGATTAAAAAAAGTAAAACAAAACAAAACAAAAAACACAAAAAAAAACCTTCCTTCTGGGTTCACAGGAAGCTTAGCAGAGATGAGAACCCCTTAACATCAAACACCAGCGTGTCAGGGGTATTCTCAACAATAATACCCTGTGCTCTAGCTTGACCTCACTGTGCCTACAAATCACCTGGAGCCTTGTTAAAAGGCAAATTCTGATTCAGTGAGTGTGGGGTGCGCTCTGAGAGCCTGCAGTTCTAGCAAATTCCCAGGTGGAACTCATGGTGTGAACAGAAGGATCCAGAATATTCCATTACTCCTATTGTTGCCACACTGACTCCCTTTGGCTGCCTTCCTGGTCCTCTTTCTTCTGCTCACTCATCTTATTATTCCTGTCCTCTGCCTGGTCCTCTTCCCAATCTATTAAAATCCTGCTCATTCTTTAGACTCCAAATCAAGTTGTTTGCACATTAGAATTGCCTGGAAAGCTCTTAAAACCCGTGAAGTCCCAGGCTACACTCCAGACCAACTAAATCACGACTTATGGAGGCTGAACTCTGTTGTCCTATTTTTTAAAGCTGCCCTGATGATTTCCATTGGAAGCCCAGGGGGAGAACTTCTGCTCTAGGGTCTCAACTGAGTAGCTCCTCATCTTCCCAGAAATGATGGGGTGACTCACAAGGACAGTTCTCTTATGGCATTCGGCATCTTACTGCTTTATTTAATTACCTAGGTCCTTGTCCTATTCTGCTTCATCAAATGAAATTTCCTGGAAGGTGGAGACATGTCTTGGTAATCTTTAAAGCTCATGTAACTCGCAAGAGAGCATTTTGAATGAGATTAAAAAAAAATATTTCTTGTATTGAGTTGTGTACGAGTATGAGTTTTAATCGTGAGATGGAACATAGTACTATCAGTGATAAATATTTAAAAAGTAATTTACTTGCTTTCACGCTATTTTAATTTCAGTTGATAATAATCTCAGGTATACAATTAATATTCTTAAAAAATGTACACATCTCTGTGATTATCTACAACCATAAAAATAATTTCCAACATAAACTATCAATTCTGGGGCTCTTGGGTGGCTCAGTCCGTTAAAGGTCTGCCTTCAGTTCAGGTCATGATCCCAGGGTCCTTGGGGGTCCTTGGGGGACCGAGTTTTGGGGGGGTGTTCCCTGCTCAGCGGTGAGTCTGCTTCTACCCTTGCCTCTCCCCCTGCTCATACTTGCACACACTTTCTCTCTTTCTCTTCTGAAGTAAATAAATAAAATCTTTAAAAAAAATTCTGTAATTATGGAGTATAATAAAAACATTGTAGGTCCTGAGGCATTGGAAATAAATTCTCTGTTATAAAGAATATCATAATGTTTGTGCTATTGCAGATATTGCCGATCTAGAATAACAGAATTTTATTCTTGGATGTTAGCTTAATATATGGATTAGATTGTGAAATAAAAAACACATATATATCAGGTCTTTACACTTCAAGATAACACATGAAGTTTTATACAATTTTCATTAAGTAACCAAATCTATGTTTCTGCCTAAAGAAACTTCTGTTTCTTATTTAGAATATAATTGAATCTTTCCATAATTTTCATTTACCAAATGAACTAAAAGGACATATGAATCCTGTTTCTCATCACTGCTGTTGCACGTGTATCCAGGTCATTAGTCAAACATACTGGAAGTACTAAAAACGGTTTGGATTTTTAAGATTTGTGTTCTTGAGTGCACACACATCCACAAACACACTTGACATAACGCGTTTTTGTTCTGAGGACCCAGACACAGCAAGGGAATGTCATAGGTTCCTTCATTAAACATTTCCCTGATTAAACAGGGAAGCTACATATAAACAATTTAAGAGACAAAGGGTGGCTGAGGCAAGTTGGGGGATAAAATTGGAAAATCCCTGGGTTCTTGGTCCTGTGTCCAGCTGGGCAATTGTTGGGTAACAGGATTAAGCTAAGAAAGAGGCATTCATAAGGAAAGCACAAATGAGGAATTCCGTTAGCCTGTCCCTAGAAACTACAAAATTCTGTATTTTTGAGCCATCCTTTTCAAGGGCCCCTTCATGTATAGTGGATTAAGTAATATTTGTGAGAGTCTCTAGCAGGACTGTGGGGAAGGAGAGGAGAGAAGAGAAGGGGAGAAGGAAAAAAAAGTGAGGCAGGAGGAAAGATGGAGAGAAACAGAAGAAAAGAGAGCAAGAAGCATAACACCGTGACATCTAAGAATAATATCTCAGATTTATCGAATATCTGCATGCCCAGATATTGCTCTTAGTATGCTATTTCTATAAACCCATTTAATCCTTACAACATATTATAGATAAGAGAAAATCAAGGTACCGAAAGACTAAGTGATTTTCCCAAGGTCCCTCAGCTCATAAAAAATGGAAACTGGATTTGAATCCAGGTAGTTTAGATCTACTGTGTGTTATCAAAATGACACCCAATGAAATGTATTCTTTAAACTGCTGCTCTCATGGAGAAGGCAAGCTCCATAGTGCCAAAGATCTCATTTCCTCATGATGGCATGCCCAGCTTCCATTTAAAAGTGAATGTGAGTTAGTGAATATTTACTGTCTTTTACTATGTGCCTGGCACTGGTCTAAGTGCTGGAGATCCAGCAGTGAACATTCCACATCCACTCAAGCTTATGTTCTAGGGAGATGTGCTTGATATGTAGAAAATATGTATGGAGAATGATTGCTGAAAATAAAATGAACTAGGGCTTAAGAATAGACTTTGCTTCTGTTGTATAGAGCTCTTTTTTTTTTTTCTTTTAATGTTAGTAAACCAATACCATAGGTCCAACATAGACAGCAAACTTCAGGTGCCAAAGAAAGACAGCCATAGTTAAAGAAGCTAGGGCTTCAAGAAATACACAGAGAAAAAATTGTAACATTTGACAGGAAGGACAATGAAATAGGAAAAAACATAAGAATAGCCACAAAGAAAGTACAGACGCATGTAAATTACACAGTTGTCCAAACACAGGTGAACTACATAGCTCAGGTAAGCTAGAACTTGTGAATGCCTGTAGACACCCTACAGTGTTACCCTACATTCGAAACATCGAGTTCCAGTGAACCTTTATTTAATAGTACATGATAGTACAATAATTCTGGAAAGGAATTTCTGCACCTGGGTTTTCATGCTGCTAACCAACCTTGAAATCAAACTGCTAAACAGGGTTTAGTGCACTGGCAAATCTTGAAGTCCTTTTTCACCAGTGTTCAGGTTAATGGTTGAGAGTTGGTACTCAGAGTACACCAAAGTTTCTTTTAGTTAATAATACATCATCTCATGAGGTCTGAAGACTCTGTCAAAACAAGTAATGGCAAACTAGACCAATGCCTCATTTGGAATTGGAGGATGCTTTGGAAAAAATGAGCCTGCTTATCTGTTTCCAGTAGACAGGAGTCGTTCATTTCAGTTGGAGAATTATAGCCAACGGGAATGCCTGAGTCTCACTGATGAGTTTAAATCCTGTGCTCCATTTAGGATCCTTCCTATTTTACAGTTATTTCTCTTTGATGCCTGTAGTAACATCAGGTATTTCTCAGTTTTGAGAATGAACTATTTGTTTCTTTAAACACAGGACCCCACACCTTGGATTACACAGTCTATTGAAATCAAGGTCAACTGGAAACGAATACTCTGCTTCCATTCTTCTTTTTGTGCCTTCAGATTTCAGCTGAAACCATTGAGTGAATGTGAGTTGGGTTGTGACAATTTGCTTCCAACCCCAAATATGTCAGACTTTCTTTCTTCCTTCCTTTCTCTTTCGTTTTCTTTTCCTTCCTTCCTTCCTTTTCTCTTATTTTCAGTTTTGCCTTTTGATTCCACTTGGCTATGTTGCCTCTATTATATTACTGTTAAAATTTTACTAACAAGGAAATTTTTTATTCCTTCTCAGTGGAAATGTTTCATGTCTTAAAACTATTCGTGAGCTTGTAGATAGGAAGAGATCATGACCTGATCTAAAAGAAATAGGAAGAGATCATGACCTGAGCTGAAATCAAGAGTCAGCTGCCCAGTCAACTGAGTCACCCAGGTGCCCCTCCCTTGGTTCTTTTTTTTGGTGGCGGTTTGGTTTTAGAATAGAGATTCATCAAGATAACATCTCAAGGGGCACCTGGGTGGCCCAGTGTGTTAAAGCCTCTGCCTTCAGCTCAGATCACGATCCTGGAGTCCTAGGATCAAGCCCCGCATCAGGCTCTCTGCTCAGTGGGGAGCCTGCTTCCCTCTTTCTCTGCCTGTCTCTCTGCCTATTTGTGATCCCTTTCTCTGTCAAATAAATAAATAAAATATTTAAAAACAAAATATAACATCTCAGTCCAACTTTATAAAATGCTTTTGTTCAAGCAAAACTATTTTAAAAACCAAGCAAGGCACTTTGTGATTTTCACATTAAAATTAAATGTGAAAAATGCAGTTTCTAACCTAAATCTAAGTAAAGGTAAGGGAAAAATTCTTTCAAATTTCCTGCAAGGTTGAAAATTTCTATAATAGAATTGTAGAAAAAAAGTGCAAAACAAAACCAAGTAAAAAATAAGCAGAGATGTTACCTTTACAGTTGAAAACTGAAGTCATAACCAGTATTGTGAATTAATGTCATCTACCTGATTATAGAGATGAATTTACAAGTGCAAAGCACAGAGAACGAAGATGTTCTTTTAGTTCTCAGAGAATTCTGCTTTTGGGGTGTGCATAGGTTTGTAGAATTAATAGTCTAGACCAGAAATGTTTTAGCTCCATGTGTGTAAACTGAAGGGGATGAGAATATACTACCTCAAAACATGCCACTTTGGTATAAGGATTATTTTGAGGGGAAGGCAACTGAGAAAACAGATGTGCTCTCTGCCCTCTCTTGATCTGCCTCAAAGCAAAGCATTTATGCCCCTTGAGAAGTTGTTCTCCCTTCCCACATACCTGGAAGAGGAGAAAAACCCTTACTACCAGGGACAGAGACAGTACCGAGAGGAGTCTGTATACATTTACCTTAATAAATAACTCTTATCTACCATTAGTTTCCCCTCACATGTTTACCACCCACAAGCCCCAACCCCCTTTTCCCTGTCAGTCACTTCACCATAATTTATTGCCCCTTTTAAAAATAGTATGTAATCCCCAAGTCTAACCACCTCCTTGGGTTTTCCCCTTCTTTTCTGTGAGTTCCCTATGCACATAAAAATATTACCATCACATAAAAGCTATATGCTATTCTTCTGTTAACTTATCTTTGGTCAGTTTAATTCACAAGCCTCTGGCATAAAACCTAAGAGGGTAGAAGATTTTCCTCCCCTACCCTGCCAAAGCACCTGCTATCAATGACTTTGTGAGTCTGAGCAGTTTCATAAGTTCTAGCACCTGTGTATGTTAGAAACATCCACCATTACCTTTCTTATTTTCTAAAATTGGACAACTATTAAATTCACATGCATTCTTTAAGCACTTATGGTGTGCCATAGCTATGTTTGGAACCATGAAAAAAATTCCACTGTGGGCCAGCCTCCAAGGAGCCAACAATGTGGAACAGAAGAGACATGAGAATCAATGAGAGAACAAGCAATGATTGAAATGCTATGTCCAAGGAGTGCTCTCTGAGACCATGGAGAAAAGGAGGTGCCTGGGAGGGCCTGCACCTGAGAAAGACTCTCTGAATGCCCGAGTTAATATTCTAATGCAAAGTAGCTTTACATTAAAGATGGGAGGGGGGAACCAGCCCCTGCATAGAACTATATATACATATATACACACATAAACATACAAAATTGTTTCTGCTCTTTCTCTTCCCATGAATACCCAGCTCACAAAAAGAAATGTCTTAAGATGGTAGGATAGGACAGCTCAGCCCACAGTCGGCTCTGCCAGTACTTAGCCTTGTGTACTTGGAAAAGGCTTCACTCCTGCTCCTTGGCTTGGTCAAAGCCACTTCTAATAGCACCTTTTACCTCCAGCATTCTATGCTGAGGTCAAACTCTGCTATACATACACACAGTGGGCTGCCTTGAAGGCTGGGTATAAACATGCCATGTAATTTACTAATTTACATATAATACGTAAAGATAAACACTTACCTCAATTTACCTATCCTAAAAATCACTGAAGGCATGACTCATCTTTCTAGTTTTTTTCCTTTTAATTAATTAATTAATTAATTAATTTGGTATTTTTATCTGCACAAGAATTACCCAGGAAAAGTACAAGCCCTTCTGAACTGCTCCCTACACCCGTCCTCATTCTGATTCAGTGAATCTGGGCTGGGCTCGGAAAGTTGCATATTTATGTCCCCGCAGGTGATTCTGATGCCCGGGGTTGTTGTCCTGAGTTGTGGGCAACAATTCAGGAACACTGAAGAAGGGGATTAAGCCTGACCCTGAGCCATTTCTCCAGCTGAGTACTTTCAGAGATTTTAGGGAAGTTTCAAATCAATCTCTTTGGAATGCTTCAGATTAGAGATAAATCCCTTAGATCTGTTTTGATCCAGTCATAGTTGCAGGCGGAACCAAAACAAACTACAACAGGGCATTGATTATCTGGTTATATTTAAATCTCTAAAATAATTTTTCCCCCTGCCAGAATGATGGCGTACCAGGGGCAGGAATTTCCACAGGCAAAAATTTCCAAGTTGTATCAGTGATAGAAACAACATAAAGGTAGTTGGGGGGAGGCGTGGCTAGACAGGGAAATTAGTAACTAATTCTGCTATAAAACTACTGAGTCTGCAATTACCAAGGTAAATCCTCCACAGGAACATGGAATTTTTCTTGTGATAAGCATCTCAAAATAAACATTTTGAGATGCCCCGTTGCTGACTGGTCTTCCCTTCCAGGTAACGTGCTTCTCTGTGCCCAGGCCGAATTTTTATTCCTGAACTCATTTTTCTCTATTCTTAGCTAAGAGTAAAAACAACTGACATTCTTCACTGTAAACCAAACCAACAAAGAGAGAAAAACTTTTATATACAAGGAAGGTGTTAAAATAGGCCCTCAGTTTAGTCATCTTATTTTCAAGGGTGCTAAACGAGCACTGTTTCGGATCTTGTGTGAGCATGCCCAAATTTTCAGAGAGGAAAGTCATTGTCCAAAGTCCTAGCCCAGCTGGTGGAGCGGCCTGCGTTCAACGATGGGATGTTGGGACAGGGTGGGGTGTAACGTCCCAGGCTCTTGCCTTCCTTGGATTCAGTACGACCACCCCAGTTCCTATGATCTTCAGTCAGTTTTCTTTCCAGCCACCCTTTATACCCGCTCTAGAACGTAAATTCTATGTTGATTCCTTGCTGAAAACCCTACATTGCCTTCCATATAAAATTGAAATGATTCTAAAATGGAAAAAAAAAGAGAAGGGGCTTTCATAAATACGGAGTATCTGTCCCCCTCCTTCTCCCCAGCTTCCCTTTCTCCCTCTCCTGCTACCTCCCCCAAGAACTGGGCCACTGGTACTCTTCTCTCTTAACTTCGAAGGCTTACCTCACTATAGCAGTTGTGTAAGTAGTTTACACATTTTCTAATCTACCACTCTGATAGGAATTTCTGGGCTCATTCCTCTTCATAGCCCCAGCACTAGCATATGGCCTGGAGTTTTTGTTAAATGAATATATTTTTGAAAGAAAGAAAAAAAATATTTGTCTCAAAAGTGATGTATATATTCCATGTGCTTCATTTAAAGTAATAATAAAAATATGTTTGTAACCATGTTCAATTCTCCTTAGCTCATGTGAAAGTTTAATACTTAATTGACATAACAGCTCATGTTCTTCGTAAATGATACATTGTATATATACATATATATATTTTAAGATTTTTATTTATTTACTCGACAGACAGAAATCACAAGTAGGTAGAGAGGCAGGCGGGGCGGGGGGAGCAGGCTCCCCGCTGAGCAAAGAGCCCCTGCTTCGGGGCTCCATCCCAGGACCCTGAGATCATAACCCGAGCCGAAGGAAGAAGCTTTAACCCACTGAGCCACCCAGGTGCCCCATATTTTTCTTTTTATAGACTTCTTTGTTTCTTTAAAAAATGTTTAATTGAAGTCTAGTTGACATATAATAGTATAGTCATTTCAGGTGTACGGTATAGTGATTCGACATTTATATATATTATGAAATGCTCACCATGGTAAGTCTACCATCTTCGCTTAACAAAGTTATTATGATGTTATTGACTGCATTCCTGATGCTGTACTTTTCATTCCCATGAGTTACTTATTTTATAAATGGAAATTTTTACCTCTTAATCCCTGTCACCTGTTTCACCCATCCTGTCACTTCTCCTCTTCACTGACAGCCATCAGTTTTCTGTATTTATTTGTTTGTTTGTTTTGTTTTGCGATTCCCCACATAAGTGAAATCACATGGTACTTGTCTTTCTCTGACTTACTTCACTTAGCATAATACCCTCTAGGTCCAATGATATGCTATAGTTAAATTTTTAAATAAGCACTGTGACAATTTTATAAAAAAAAAAAAATCAACATTTACAGTTAAGTACCTACTTCTAATCAGACTCTGATGGCCATTCACCCATCCAAGTTTGCTTGATTAAACCTTGATTTAGGAAACAAATATCTCAGTTCCAGACTTTGGTTTCAATGCCATGAGGGGTTACAAAATGAAGATAGCTGCCCCCACTATCACTTACAGAAGATGGCCCACATAGATAGCTAAGAGCTGAATCAAATCTATTCTGACCAAGAGAAAAAATGCAACAATCCATAGAAAGACAAGCCAATGAGCCGGGCCTCACTAATACACAGGTAAGAGGGAAACCGGACTTGCTTGCTTGCTTTCTTTCTCTTTTTCTCTCTTTCTTTCTTCCAAAACAGGAGCTATTTCCAAGACCTTTGGCATTTTGATCATTCTTCACCTGGGCATACAAATGGTTCCCATATATACAAAGGCCACGGAGAAGGCGGTATATTGGTGTGCTCACACCGAAAGTTCTGGAGCCAGAATGCCAGAACTGTCATGACTAGACTACTTTACCATTCACCACTCTCATGACTTCACCTGTCTCTGCCATTTCCTCATTAGTAAAATAGAATAATTGTAACTTCCCTCATGGGAGTATAGGGACATTCTAATTCACACGTACACAATGCTTACCACCACTCTTGGCACACAGTAGGTAGGTTCTGTGTTAGCTATTATAATTAACCACTTACATCTACTCTTCCAAGGTGTGTGTGTGTGTGTGTGTGGTGAGAAATGGAAAAATGACTGGAAGTTTTTCAAATGCATTCTAGTATCTATAGAGAAAAGGTTATGCTTTTCCTTTTTGGCCTACAAACATGGTCAATTTATTCATTTATTTTTAAAGATTTTATTTGTTTGAGAGAAAGCATAAGTAGGAGAGAGGAGCAGAGGGAGAGGGAGAAGCAGGCTTCCCACTGAGCAGAGAACCCAATGTGGGACTCAGTCTGAGGAACTTGGGATCATGACCCCAGCCAAAGGCAGATGCTTAACTGATTAAGTCACCCAGGTACTCCTAAATATCGTCAATTTATAAAGAAAAGTATTGAGTAACTTTTAATTTTTGTAATGATATGACTAGTTCTTGCTGTTTTACTATTTGTTAATATATACTGTACTATTTATTATTTTTTTACTTTATTTTATTTTGCCAATTTTTTTTTCAGGACTTTTTCATTGGGACACTTAAAGGATTAACACTCCTGTTATTTTTTCTGCAATATCTTGCTCAAGTTTGGAATTGATTTAATGTTGTTTGTAAGATAACAAAAATGGAAACAAAAAAATTAGGACACCTATTGTTTTGCTTTATGTACCAGGACCATTTAATAGCCTGAAGTTTAGCTACTTCCTGAAATGGAGAAAAATTCAACTGTGACAACTTTTGGGCTAAGAGTTTCCTTAGAGGGTAATTATTAGAGAACTTTATTGTTTCTTCCAGGATTATTGGCTTATTCTATTAATTCTCTTAAATATTCTCTTAATAATTCTAATAATTCTCTTATAAAATTCCCTTAATTTTGATAATATATATTCTAATTGAAAATCACTTCTGTTCATCTATGTGTCAAGTTTGTTAGGATGGAATGTTCAAACATTTTTTACTTTCACTTGTTTTTGTCATTATTTCCACATTCTCATTTTGTCTATCCATCATTTTTCTTTTTTTTTTTAAATTAGATGAGCTTGTATTTTCTACTTTTGTTTGCCAACGGCTAAGCTATTGTATTTATGAATTTACAGCTTTTCGATTTTCCCTGACACGCAGTTTTATGTTTTTAGTTGATTTCCTCCCTTCTGATTTAGTTTTGTATATTTGAATTTTTTAAGAAGCCTTTTGAGTTGATGGCTTACTACACTTGTCTTCTTTATTTTGTGAAGAGTATGATTTACAGCACTGGCAGGTAACTCTGGGCCTTCTTCCAGGCCGGCTCCCTGTCCTGGGAGGCTGACTGTGAGGTCCACAGCCCGGGGTTCCACCACAAGGGGTTCCTGAGACGGAAGGAAGGAGGGATCAGATGAGGTCCGGGTCTTCATCATCCTGGCTCCCTCCCTGCCTGGTTGCCTTGAGCTCCCGAGTCCCTGTCTCTGTGTTCCCTGTATCCTCCATTTCATGACCAGCTCAGTACCACTGTTATTCCTGCGTCCCAGGAAAGGAAGCAGAGGCGGGAACATTGGCTGCTATAGCATCTCTGATGATTTCCCTGGACCTCAATTTGTAAACACTGTATCCATAAATAAACTCTGCTCAAATTATCTGATTTTGAATGTGCCACTCTTGTTGAGACACTGACTGACACAATAACTATGCTTTTCCTCAGAGGTTATTTGAATGCATCCCATAGGGTTTTATTCCTCATCTTCCCATTATCGACACTTCTTTAAATATTGTGCCGTTGTGATCTTGACTTCTTCCTTAAGCTAAGAGTTTTTCTTGATGTTTGTTTCTAATTGTGTTTGTTTATAATTTTGTTGCATGGTGGGTAGATTTTGATTCTTACTCTATTGGTGGAATTTGTGGGATTCTTTGTGATAAATTATGGTCAATTATTATGAACATTTTATGAGCCCTGGCAAAGACGTATTTTTGTATTTAGGAGATAGTTTGCTTATTAGATTCATTACTAATTGTATTACTCAGGCCCTCTAAGCCAGTGCAATTCAAAGCATTGGTTTTAGTTTCTTAACCTGCTCGTAATTAAATAAATACAGAACTGGACAGTAAGGATTTAGAAAGTTTAGAGCAATTTGATAGAGCTAACGATGATGGCTGGAAAACAAAACGTTTAGTCTTATATTTTATATATTTCCTATTCCACTTTCTTATAATTCATTTTCATCATATAATAGAAATAGTCCAAGATAAAATGGAAAGTAAGCCACACTGTTCCTTCACTATAGGAAGTTTAAGAAACATTGCTCCCCTTGATTTATCAGTCAACTTGATTTATCAAAGATCTTTTATTCACTCTTCACTCTCACCCGCACAGAGGACAGACCTATCTTTTTCTTCCAGGACACTTCGACTCCCCCAACCCCCAACTCCACACACACACACACACACACACACACAGAGCAAAGTCCCAGGAAAAGGGACAGTTTCAGAGATTGAGGATTTGAGTCACAGAAGAGGACTACCACATAGTTTCTTGCCAGTGATATGTACTGCTACTTTTGAAGACTTTTTACAGTTTCATCATCAACCCCAAGATAGGAGGGACACATCCACATCTGCTACATCATTTCATCCTCACAATAAGTGGAGATGTATGTAGCAAGAGGAAATGGAGACAGAGATGACATAGGTTGTCAGCACCTGGAATAATGGGACTGATGAAACATGTTTTCCAAATACATTTTGCATCCAAATGCTATAATGTAACTTAGTATTTATACTCGGTGTCTTGCTTTTCATCCTATAACAGAGAAATTAAAAGAAGTACTTGAATTTAGAGCAAACTAATTCTTTCTTCTAAATGGTGTGCTTCTGTGAATGAAGAAATGATACACTCACAGAGAAGCTTGAAGAAGGGATCAACCTGATGCCAGTGTCTTTGTGCTTTGTAAGAGCATTAGCACCATTGTAGATTCTCACTCTTCTTAGTGTTTCAGAAATGAATTATGAAAAAAATCTTTATTTTTAGCCTTTGTAATTAACAAAATAAGAAAGTGGTTTCCATGAAAAGTTATGTGATTTCACAGTTGATTTCTAGTAGAATTACATGGGAATTTCTTGACGTTGAAGCCAAGGGTGTAAAATTTTAGCCACATCTGTCTCCAAGATGAGTTATTAGGCTGACTTTGAAATCTGATAACTCTGTTTTGCTGAGTCACTGTAATCTATTGTGGCCCCTTGGCACGTCTTGTTCTGAATCCTTGATATGGGCCTGGCCATATCAAGCACCATGGGGTGCTCCATTAATGATTCTCAGATGGAGCCGATCAAGATTGTTTTACTGCTGATGCAGAGTGATTTTGTGCACCGTTTTTCAAAACACTTTCATAAAGCTGATTGCATCTCCTGCCTTCTCACTTTTTCCCCCATAATATTAGATCTTTAATAAATGGGTCTTTTGTGTATATGGAGAATCTTAAACATTCACATCTTTTGACATAGCAATTCCACTTCTGGGAATTCTGTTCAGAATCCAGAATAGGAAGCAGAGTGCCATATACAAATGTGATTATAGAAGCATTATTCATAGTAATAAAAATTTGAAGTGTCCTGAGTGTCCACTAAGAGAGAAGCAACTGAGAATGACTAAATGTTAAAAAATGTTTGTAAGACCATATAAATATTATTTTTTAAATTTTTTTAAAGATTTATTTATTTATTTGACAGACAGAGATCACAAGTAGGCAGAGAGGCAGACAGAGAGAGAGGAGGAAGCAGACTCCCTGCTGAGCAGAGAGCCTGATGCGGGGCTCGATCCCAGGACCCTGGGATCATGACCCGAACCGAAAGCAGAGGCCTTAACCCACTGAGCCACCCAGGTACCCCGACCATATAAATATTATTTACAGAGTCTATTTTCACAGGAAAAGAAAGACCATAGAATTGTATACACAATATCTTTACATCTATATTTTTAAATATCCTACATGTAATAAAAATGCTAGTGGAAAATACTAAAAATATTAATGATATTGTCTTTAAGTAGTGAAAATATGATTGAATTTTTCCTTTCAAATTTTCAGAATTTTGCATTTTCTCTTAAGCACACATTACTTTTATCATTGAAGATCATTACACATTTTATTTTATTTTTTTTAATTTTTTTAAAGATTTTATTTATTTATTTGACAGACAGAGATCACAAGTAGGCAGAGAGGCAGGCAGAGAGAGAGGAGGAAGCAGGCTCCCCGCTGAGCAGAGAGCCCGATGCTGGGCTCGATCCCAGGACCCTGGGATCATGACCTGAGCCGAAGGCAGAGACTTAACCCACTGAGCCACCCAGGTGCCCCCACACATTTTATTTTTAATCATTATATGCCTTAGTCTTATACAGAGAATACAGGAAGTCCCTCGTCTGTTACATATCTAATTCCAAAGTAATAAAATGATGTATGTTCCTAGATAATACACAAAATACATGTATTGATTTATGTGTTTGCTTTAGACCGCAGCAGTATTTCTATTTTAGTTATTCAGGAATGCATACAGACTGCTATGAGGAGCATCACTTTATGTCCAAGTTCAAAGAGTATCAGTATCTGCAAAAGAGGAGATTCAAGGTGTGTCTGCAGAACCAGCAGAGAAAGTAAACGGTCACGGTGCGAATGGGCCAGGTCCCAGGGAGGGAGAAGGTCCCCTCTCGTGAGCATGCTCCTAGCTTTATGGGGACCTGCACGCACCTGGCACTAAAAGATTAAAATTTATTTCAAAGTATCCTTGTTTGGTGAATATCTCAACTCATTTACAACAGTGAACTTCAGTGAAGATGCGAAGAGAAATTTACTGAGTGTAGGGGTACTTGGTTTCTTTCCCCTCTTCTCCACATTCTTCTCCTTCCTATCAGTTGGAGCACCTCTTTCTCTCTAGCCACCGTGAAGGCTCCAGAGCACGGGACTCCAAAAAAGTTCCTTGAGTATTTCTGGGAAATGAAACTTGCTGTCTGGGGAGGGAATAACTGGTGGAGATGGTTTCTCTTCACGGTAGACATGACACAAACATGGAAGCATATTGTGGAGGTCATGGCAGAAGGCAACCTTAGGATGAACCAGAGATCACACAACAAGCAGGAACAAAAGAAACCAGGTCTTTGGTGATAGACCAAAAGGTTTCAATGAACCAGTGGATCCAGACTCACCTAAAACCCTCCTGGACAGTGGATTTTTAAGTTACAGAAACAAAAAATATACTTTTTATTGTTTAGGACATTTTTTATTGTTTTGCTTTTTTTTTTTTTAACTTATAATGTATTATTTGCTTCAGGGATACAGTATGCCAATTTTTTAAAAAACATAGACTGTTTTTCTTTGTGTGTGCTGTTTTTATTTTAGTAATCTCTACATCCAATTTTAGGCTCAAGCTCATGACCCTGAAATCAAGGGTCACATGGTTCACTGACAGATCCAGGTAGGTGTCCCTGTTTTTGTCATTATTTTTAAAAGATTTTATTTATTTATTTGATAGAGAAAGAGACAGCAAGAGAATACAAGCAGGGGGAGTGAGAGAGGGAGAAGCAGGCTTCCCGCTGAGAAGGGAGCCCAATGTAGGGCTCAATCCCAGGACCCTGGCATCATGACCTGAGCCCAAGGCAGACACTTAACAACTGAGCCACCCAGGCACCCCATGTTTTTGCCATTTTGTATAGGGTTTTAGGTTGCTTACAATTACAGGGCTGCTAATTGAAAATCTGGGTTATTTCATTCTTACTCGATAAAAGGAATGCATACGAATATAGTAAAACAGACAAGCACTTTGCAGAGACTAATTTATAAGATGGATGTAGCACAAGTCCTCAGTTGAGGCCAAGGCTTTGATGCTGACTTTCGGTAGACGGAGAGCCATCCATCTACTATCACATCAATTCGACCTAAACAACCTCACAGATCTGCTTGCTTCCTTCTGCCTTCTTGACTCTTATTCTCTTTCAGACCACCTCCATCTCGCACCTGAATCACACCATGCCTCAGTTTCTCCTTGCCTCCAGTCTATTCCCCACACCGCAACCACAGTGCTGTTTCCAAAGTATAAATCTGATCATACCTCTGTCCTGTTCAAAAACCTCCCGGTGCTTTCCATTACTCTTGGGATCAAGTTCAAACTCCTTAACCATGATCCAGTATGATGGAGTCCTACACCTCTCCAATCTTCTTTCTCCTTCCTCCCCTATCTCTCCACATCCAGGCATGTTGGCCCTCTCTCTAGCCCTCACGTAGGAAGTCCCAGTCCAGCATGGACTGTTCTCTCTACTGGAAGATTCTTCTCTCTCATTCTTGGGAGAGCCATCTTTGTTTGCTTTTCCTCATCTTTCAGGTCTCAGCACGGATATCACTTTCTTGGAGAAACCTTCTTGGTGCTTCTCTGTGTGCCCTGTGGCAACGGTTGTCTATCATCACCCCACAGGCCTACTGCCCAGCTCTTACTAACCTAGAAGCTCTGTGCGGTCAGGATCGCCTTCCTCACTCTCAGGCTCCCAGCATAACACAGTGTCTGGCACAAAATAAGAGTTCTATAAATACTTGTTGAATGAATTAATTAGAAGATTATTTATATGGTAAACCCAATACATAATACATACATAATACATAACATGGCAATGTAAAACACTATATTGTGCATACACATACGTGTGTCTAATCCCGAAAATTATTTTTTTGGCATTGCAACACACTAAGTGAAAGTGGTTCCAGTTCTAAAGAAGTTAAAAACATTTCATTTGGGTTTTCATTTCATGAATTGCAGAACCTGTGCCAATTTTCTAAGCAAACTGCTGTAACTCTGTTACGTGAGATGGTGTGGGGGAGAGGGCTTTAAAAATAGCCGACCGGATATCCCTCTTGGTGGCTTGGGTTATGTAAAAGTATTTGTGTTAAGCCAATGTCTCACAATGGATCACTGAGCTTTGAAAAGGCTATTTGGGATCCCTTTTTCAGTGTTAAATATCTGCTTATGAACAGAATCAGACTGAAAATCTCCTAGAGAAAGGGTACAATATCCAAAGAGTTATCACTTTATAACTCCAGGTACTGAAAAGATTCCCATGTTAATACTGAAAGTGATTTAAGAAAAATAAAGTCCCTTCTCAATTCAGTGAGAAAGAAGCCAGGATTCCTATAAAGAAAAGTTGTTAGACTTGGGCTTAAAATATTTTTCTATTAGAGCAGAACAGAGAGTATCTGGCTTTATTAAATATTTACTTTAGTTTTCAAAAAGAAGTAATTTGGGGACATTGTTCTCATGAAGACTACATAAAAGCAAGATGATAGGGATTGTTTTCTGAGAGTCTGTCATGGACTGAATCCTTGGGCACAGCTGAGTGAGTCAAGTAGATGAGTCTGTTGTCCTGTGCCATGTTCTGACCCAAAAGCTATATACAGGCGAAGATGGTATGATTAGCTGGACCAGGAAAATTCTCTCTCAAGTGGGGAATTAGGTGCTTGGTAGTTGGAGTGGATGCCCAGACCAATAGAGAGAAGGCAGAAGGGAGTCAATCTGGTAAAAGAAGTGAATGAGCAGAAGACATGAGATAGGACACACACGAGTTAGGGCATGAGCTCATTGGTTAGCTGGGGCAGAAGTGACAGAAACAGAAACTTCTACTGAGTTATTACAATTCCTGCTGTTGAAGGAACAATGAGATAACTTGGTCAATAAACATGCATATTCCTACAGTAACTTCCATTATCCATGAGACCTGCCTCAAGACTTAGATTCCAATTTCTCTTCTTTGGTGGGTGTGTATACCTACCAAAAACTTGTTTCTTGAGATATCAGAAGAATCTCTGTTCCGCATCAAAAAGACTCCTCCAGATAGAGATATCCAAAACAGCATGTGGATTCAAGTGGTTCGTACACAACAATTCCTTGCTGTCATACTTTCTTTTGGGCATGGCCACACCATTCAAAGCCCCTTTGTGCAAAAGCCCTGCCAGATTCACCAATCTCATCCCAGTTGTCATCATAGTCATCACTGATGGACAATCATCACCAGCATCCCCCCAGCCTTCCTCCTATCCTTCCTCCCATTTTCTCAGTTTGCAGAAGAACCCATGTGGCATCTTGGAAACTCAGTATCTGAATGGTTGCTGGGATCCTTGATTCATGAAAAAGATGGGGAATTATTCTGTTATGCTGAGGAAGGTGTTCTGAACTTTTAAAGACATTATGGCACCTGGATTACAGGACAGAAGAAATGCAATGCATTGCCAGTCACCTGCAGTTTGGCTATGTGTCCTGAAAATGTCTGGGACATGTGAAATAAGTGAGAAGACCTTCGATGAGAAGAGTTGTTCCAAGTAGTTTCTAACTAGTTGTTCCAGGTGGAGTTTTCTATCCTGTTGACAAGCATCTAAATGTATGATATAATCAAGAACTAAATTTTCATTTTCTCTACATTTTGACTCTGCATTGCTTGTATTAATGTATTATTTAAGTTTTCTGCCAAGTGTGTTAAAGATACAGTGAATACTAAATATGGGGCTGATTCTTAGTTATTTCTTGATGGGTTCAAAACTTCTTTGAAGATATAAGTTAATTTAACAATACAGTTGGATTTTTGAATATACGTTTGCCTGGAGCCTTTTCTAAAATGCATCTGTTTTATATAGTGAATTACACTGACAACGAAACACTAGGTTTTGTTTGTTTGTTTGTTCTTGTATTTTTTAATGTTTTATTTAATATAGGGCTCAGAGAATTCAATAGATGGTAGTGCCTAGCGTCAAGCTCAGTACCTGTCATGTTGTAAGCACTCAGCTTCTACCTGAAACACTAGTTTTTATTTCCAACTAAAGTAATTGTATTTTTCTTCAACCTTCACAAGTATAATTGTTACACAATGTGTTACATAGATGCATATATATTTTACATTGTCCAAAACACAACGAAATAATTAACATAAATATGTGGCAAAGTGAATCTATAAGATAAATATTAAAAAGATTCTCAAAGCTGACATATGAAAAAGAATTAGGAGGAGAACCTCTCATATTCTCCCTTGTGTCCTGAAACAAGGACATTTATCTTATAGAATATCTCTCAAAAATGCATGGTCTACACTCCTCCCATGGCATACCAATCATATTAAAATCTACAAACAGGGGTGCCTGCTTGCTCCCTTAATAAAACCCAACTCAAGAACATCCTACATTGGTAGAGAGGAAGAATCTCCTTGCAAGAAGAAGTAGCTTGACTTTGTAGCTTTGTTTTGGGGTCAATCAAAGTCAAATTCCCCTTGAAATGTCTCTCACTATGAGACTAGAAGCACTGATACCAACATAAAAAACTAGGTTGGGGCAGAGAGGTTGATACCACATCCTCCCCTTAATTCCTAGTTGGGCAGTAGAGACCATGGTTGTCATCATAGTCATCACTGATGGACAATCATCATCAACCAACATCACTATCAAAACAGCCAACATTGTTTGACTTATTTCTATGTAATATGCCTGATGTCAGTCAGTTCTAACAATAACAGAATGATGGAGATTTAATAGAGGCCTGAACATATAGTAGAAGTCATATCAAATATTCCCTTCTCCCTCCTCCAAAAATCTTTACCAAAGGAATAACTAACACAAAACCAGTCACAGTGATTTTCCTTGTATGGACCACTCTCCAATTTTGCTAGAGTCCTCCCTGGTCAATGTGGAGCAGACCCTCTGTAGGAGAAGCTGACTTGTTCAACTGTGGGAACTCTTTCAGTGACTGGTCTGGGATTCCAGGATCCGGAGGATGAGGCCCAGAGAGAGGCAGGCATTCCCTCTCTCCCATCAGTCTGAGACAGTATTTCTACAAGAGAGTTTGAAGGGCCTCTTGTCCCAGAATCATCTGAGATATGATGAGTGAAGATTCCCATGAGTATTTTGTCAGGAAATCTACATTCTAAAATAAGTTCCACAAAGGACTTTTTTTCAAGACTAAAGTTTAAGAATTAGTCTAAGGCTTTCCTTCTGAATTTAACTTCTCTTTTTACTTCTTGTCAAATGATGGAATAGTCTTCCTTTTCTGTGGGGACCATAATGATGCATGGAGTAGGCCCTTACCCTCTGGTCTCAAAAGGGTCATTTATGTATAAAAGAGGGAAACTGGTGTACTGTATGATACATAAAATGAAATCTATTCCTTCCACATTTGAAGATGAACACAGTATCTTAAACTTATATTTATATAGCTCCTCCAGTAGGAATGACTGATTTGCCGTATATACAAGAGCAAAGATGACTTGTAGGACTGGCCTTCTCTCAGACAGCTAGATGTCAACCAGTCCTTATGAGATTTTATGTGATCTTTGTATACTGACTAATAGCACCATGTACTAACTACCTGGGGTGATCCCTGAGAGCCCTGTGGCAAATCACCTTAAGCTACCTGTTCTTCATTTAATCAATGATCAACCAAACCTTGCACTTGGCCAGAGCTCTTAATTTTTTATAATTTGACTAAATCCACTTCTAAAAAACAATTTCAACCTACTGTCAAAAGTTCAGTGAGGCAGCTATGCAGAGTAAGGGTCAAGAATGTGTACACCAGTTTACAGAGAATTTTTCCAAAATGTGCAGAATGAAAAGAACAGGATTAGACTTTTTTACATACTTAAAATGCTTTATCTGGTTAGTATGTTTCTGTGTATGAACTTGAAACATGCTCAAGTTAAATTATTTAAAGCAGCTAAAAAACAAACACAAATATTTCTGGAAAAGAAAAGACAGACCTCACAAAGTGAAAGACGAATTTCATGACAGGAGACTTAGAAATGAATCCCTAAAGGTGGAGGGTAGCAAAAAGTTTGACTGGATCCTTCTTGGTAGAAAAGGCAAGGACCATAACTTCTTGAGGGGCCTGGATGAGCAAGGCAGAGAGAGGGCTGAAACCAACCTGATGAGTGAGGTTACCTTAATGAAGGTCTAAGTCAAGCAGTAATTCCAAGTTACATCTTCTGGGAAGACATAATAGTTCAACAGTTACCATTTCTTCTACACATTGATTGAGTCAATCTTGATTTTTACCTGGTCTGGCACTCTTACTAGAGACATTCAAAACAGAAAGTGCCTCATAATTTGGTGATGAGCAATGATTAACCAGTAACTCAGTTCTCACATTCCCCTAGTCCATCTTGGGTAACTGCCAGATCAGTTTCCTAGCAAGAGTTCACCCGTGTGCACTTTCTGGCCTCAATCTGTTGCTCCTGAAGGGAACTTTCTCCTCACATGTTAATATAAGAGGCTTCTTGGCCAGGAGAGAAGGTTGCTGACCCACCAGTTCTGCCGGCCAGACTGGTGTCTGGATTCCTGAATCCTTGCCAGGGTTCTTTGGTGGCAAGCAACAGAAATTATTTAGGCTAACTCAATGATAAAAGAGGAATTTGTTGGAATGACATGGGGCAGCACACAGAAGTTGAAGAAAAGTTCAATAAACAGGCATCAGAAAAGACCAGCCTCAGGGCTGTTATGAGGATCAAGGTACAAAAACTAACGGAAAGTTTTTCAGGGCACTGCTGTCAGGATAAATAAGCTCCTTGCATTTTCAGTTGAGGATCCAAATTCCTGGGGGAGGGCACTTACTGGCTCAGCTTAAATCATGTGCCCACGCCCTTGGCAATGAAGGGATGATAGTTCCCTAAAGTAAAATCAACATGCTACCATCAGAGAGGGACAGGGGACAGATCAGGGGGGGGGGATAAAGCAGATGTCTTACTGCATTCTGTTTTCTGGGGTCACCTGGTTTCCGTGTGCCTGCCTACTGACCTTGGACTCACTGTCTTCTCTCTGTTTAGGTCCTTCTAGCCAGTTCTGATAACCACCAAGTTTGAGTCAATCTTCTACCTGGCCTGACCTAAAGTCTGAAGTCAAATGAATTCCAGTGAGCCTTCTGATTTGTATTTCCCTTACTCCCACACACTCCTTTTCTCTGGTCTCTGCTTGGAACATTCAGATGTTCCTGGGTTGTCAGTTTCTCAGAAATTCCCCAGATTCACCCTGTTCTTATGCTGGTCACTGTTATCCAGGGCTCTCTGGCCCCAAATGCTTATTTTAGGCAGAACAATTCAAGCTGTTTATATATATGTACTTCCAAATCTTTTAGAAGTGGCAAAGCAAGCAAGCAAGCAGAGAAATAGAACCACTCTACTTCCTTTGGAAATGCAGAACCCTTGAGAATCTATTTATGCAAAAATGACTTCAAGTATGTTCAAAAGTCAGATCTTTCAAAAATCCAATGTCAGTGAGTACAATGCCACAAGGAACAATTCTAATTTAATTTATGTTTATTCCTGTTGGCAAGCTGATATAAACAATTAAGACAACTACTTTGTGATACCATTGGAATCCCACTTTAAAAAATGAATAGCCCAACTGATCTCCCAAGTGTGCCATAAAAGACTGAAAATGAAAGACTTTCGACTGCAGGGTTCTAATAGGTAAAAACCCAGATGTTGCTTTGATTGACTATTGCCAAATATCACCTCTCACCGCAGCAATACATAACTGAGCTCCTAACATGTCAGGCACGGTGCTAAGCATTTATATACATTATCATATTTAATCATCACCATATATACGAACTTATAGGCTATATTATTATTCCCTTCTTATAAATAAAAACAAAGCTCAGCAAAATTAGCCACGGATATGCAGCTAGTTAGTTCTTGGTGGAGTGAGTTATATAAGGACTGACTTTCTAACTATCTTCTTAAATAAGTTTGTGAAAAAAAAAATTGTGCACAAGGGAAAGGGTTCTCCTAGTAAAAATGGTGAAAAATGAAGGATTTAAGAGTTCAGGGAGAAAATATAATTGGAAATAAGAATCCCTTGATTTTATTTAATGTGTGACTTTGTTCAATTCTTTTTCTCCAGAAGGCCCCAGATACAGACCACTGGAAACCACCGCTGGGCCGTGGCTCACTGTGGTGGTTTTGATGAACACCATCATCTTCAACGTGCCTGTAGAATTAGGAACTACCCCTCCAATGTCAGAAACACAAAGCACTGCTCTTCCTCATAATGAAGAAACAGGAAAACTCTAGGCCAAGAAAAACTTATCACAACAACAACAAAGAGCCCACTCTAGCCCAAGTCAGTGATTTATCCAAACGAGAAAGGACAGCAGTCTCATATGTGAAAACAAGTCTGGTTCTTGTGAAGTTTTTCTGACAGCTCCTTTCTGGAGGTGAACTGTACGAAAATAGATTCCCAAGTAAATCATTTACAGTATGCTAGTGGTGGATGTTGAGAGTACTTGGTATTAGTCTTCTGTTTTTATATCAGAGAATGTTAAATGCATTGCATTCATGCTAACCTGATTAAATAAAGGGCTCATGAGTAGTATGTGTGATGAGGTTCAAGAGGGGTCCACGTAGTGTTTTGTTGCGATAGGTATGGTCAAAATTTCCAACATTTTCCTCCTTTACCCCCTCTGTGGGTCTTAAGGTCTTTTCTTCATTTCAATTTATTTTTCTGCAACCATATTTGCTTCTGAGATTATAACGTAGCCACTACACAATCTACTGAGATTGTACGATAATGCTTATTAAGTTACTGCTCAGCTTGACATAGGAAATCAATTTGACTTTGATGCCTGGTTTAAGCCAAATGGAAAAAGTAGAGATAATGCGGGGGAACATTTAATAGTCATAATTTGGTCCTTTCTTATCTTTTTCAAATACAGGCTTTTTGGCATGGATTTAGAAGAGATGTAACCAGTTTTGGCACACAGTGCCCCTCAGCTCCCATTAATGTTGGGATTGAAAACTAGAAATTGAAAACTAAACTAAAACCAAAATTGAAAACTAGAAAAGGAGTAAGAGATTCTAGGTCCGAATGTCATCTGCTTGTAAGTCATAAAAATGGATGAGAGAAGCAAGAGGAGATGAGGTAGATGGAATGATGCTGGGAGAGAAAAAAAATGCTCTTAGGCTTATTGATTGGAAATGGTTTATTTTCTCCAAATGACTGGAATGATCTAATGGGGTCATATAGTAATGGGGTGTCATATAGTAATGACTAGTGGGGGTCTTTGAGCCACGCCTTTCCAGATGCAGAGCTAAGAGTAAGGGATGAGGGAGCACTGAGAAATGGTAAACTGATTGAGGTGAGAGTCTTTAATCTGTCTAATGCTACACTGACTCTAGGTCTGTAATGATTTAAATAACTGGTAAACCATATATATCTATATATATGGTGTGTGTGTGTGTGTGTGTGGCCATTAGTCATGCATCTCATCATCAGCTCTGTGTTCCAAAAAAATCGTGGCTCTATTCAAGATGTTGTTTGGATTCATTCTTGAGTGGAGCTGAGATCAGTAGAAGTAATAGGGGAACAGGTAAATTATTGTAAAAGTAATGTTGGGGAAATTGACTAGTTTGGGAAATTTTAAAAATTTAGATCCTTGGCTCAGGTCATAAACCAAACAATATTTTGGATTAAGTAAAAAAAAAAAAAAAAAAAAGACAATAGAGTATATATAAAAATATTATCTCTAGTTATATTTACATGATAGCATTTGGCCTGATTTTGTTTTTTATTTTCCTACTTACCAGTATTAAAACTATGCTTATCATCTGACAAGTAGAATTTGTGGTATAAAAAAAGAAAAAAACTATACCAGTTGATCTAGTTAATTATTTTACTATAAAAATCTTTTATAAAGGTACATGGGCAAGAATTCATCATAGCTTTGTTTATAATATCAAAAATTTAGGTTAAATAAACCTAATCAGTATATAAACATGATGGAATAATATGGAATTATTTGTAGAAGATGTTTAATGATATGAAAATATAATAATATAATGTAAAAAAGCAGGATACAAATATACCTTATACTATATGATCTAATTTTTATTACAAATATAACAAAAGATTAACACTGGCTACCCTCGGGTTCTTTGATTAGGAGTGCTTTTTAAAAACATACTCGTCCATATATAGTGAATGTTCACAAATAGGCACAGATTACTTTTATTGTTAGGAAAAAAAGATCAACATAGAAAAAATATTTTGTTTAGTCTGATAATTAGTTCCAGCGTCTTCATCATCAAACTTCCCAAGGAGCCATCCTGTTTAGAGGATATTTCAAGAGTTTAGCATAGTGCACTGTACTTAAGGTGTTCAGGGAATGTGCAGCTGGTAAATTTACACTTTCAACCCTTGGCTGCCCATGACACATTAATGGGAGCTGAGGGACAAACTGTGTGCCAAAACTGGTTGCATCTCTTCTAAATCTGTGCCAAAAAGCCTGTATTTGAAAAAGACAAGAAGGGACCAAATTATGATTATTAAATGTTCCCCAGCATTATCTCTGTAATTAACAGGTATTTTAGGCGAGGTGTTTGGAAAGTCACCACGAAAGTGATGAAATCACTGGATGAGTTTTAGCAACAGTATTTACATGGGGTGGTGCAAGGTAAACACACTGTTCATTTTTTAATGGGGACAGTGCTCAGGGAGGATGCCATTTCTGCTGATGCTTCCAAATAATGTTATTAGAAAATACCAGCAGCAAAGAATGCACTGAATAGTATTTTTGAAAATAAGAAACTCCTTAATACATTCCAGGAAGTTGATACTGAGTCACAAAATAACGGGAGAATTAAATGTGTATAAGAAACATTTGGACTATTGCTTTTCTGATATTGAAACTCATTCCTGTCTCAATACTGCTTGGTATTTGTAGAATGCCAAATGTGTTTGGTTAAATGATTTATGGAGATGGGGGGGGACTGGATTTATCTGCCACATTTTATGGTTGAGGGGAATTCAAGAGACTGGCCTCAACTGTCTCAACAGTGACTCTCGGATGGTGAGGTGTCTCAGATGTCCTTGTCTCCATGACTGCTTTCCTGGGGTCTGGGGATACTGCTCGTTTGGGTCACGTGGGCTCTGAATGTTCTATCTCTGAAAGGCCTGAGCAGTCACAGTGCGTAGGAGCTCAGAATATTCCATGACGCCACGGGCACATGCAGCGCTCAATCAGTCCACCTCTTGGTGGACCTCTCCAGAGGATGCGGGCATTCAAGAGTGTTGGCCCTTTCTTGGGCATGCCGTCGGGCTTCTAATCCATAGGATCTTGATCTCACGAGATTTCAGATATACTACTGTTCTTAGTTTTGCTTTTGTTTTTTGTTTTTTCCCCTTTTTGGAACGGATTGTGGATTGCTTTTTTCTAACATGGCAAAATAAGGAGAATCCCACCCATGTGTGTAAACTCTGGGGCTCGACTAACTGAATGCTGATGAGGACTCCGCCAGGGGTGGAGGCTGGAAGCAGTGGAGGTAGAAGGACCGACTGCCAGCAACTCTACATGCTACGTCTGTACTCATTCCAACATTTTTAAGTTCCTTATTTTGAAGATAAGCTGCGTTTTTCAAGCCACTGAAATCTTACTACTTTCTGGCTCTACTTGTGACATGATTTATTGTCATTACACAATAAAGCCCACAGGTTCACTGTTCTGGACATTTAACCGATCTTTATTCCTTCTCAACTCCACCCAAATTTTGCTTTTCAATATCTGGCCTATTATAGCATATCTGATTTTATTGTTAGTGTCTGTGTATTTATCTAAAGCCTTCATTTGGGGCCATTCTCCATGAGGGCGGGAGGAACCATGTTGGTTTTTCCCACCTTTTCCCCAGCATCTAGCTGAACTAGTGGGTGAAACATTCAACATTTCACCTGAAGAATAATGTTTTGCTTTTATTCTTGTGCCAAAGGATTCGAGAATCTACTAATTCTTTATTGCCTTTTTAGATTTAGTGTTTAAAATAAAATGTTGGTCCAAATCCATAAACCTTCATTGAGGACTACTAGTGGTCATGCCAAGAGCTGTTATGCCAACAGCTGAAATAATAAAGAGGCATAAGATAGAACACCTGTCTTCCAGGGGATCAGTGGGGGAAGCAAGATGGAACTGGGTTAAACTTTTTCTAGACTGCAGACTTCTTCTAGACTTTTTCAATACTTTGGTAAAGTATTGCATTGACGTGTTGATTGTAATGGGGTAACAGTTTCAGAAATCATTCTTTCTGAAAAAGCAAAACATTTTTAAAACCAATATTATTTCAAATAGTGCTTAATTATTTAAATAGTGAATAAAGTGATATCCGATACTCCTTTTTGATCATCTGGAAAGTTTGGGTAAGAAAGAGTCCTACTAAAAGCCCAAATAACCAGAACTCCCAATTCTAAACCTACTTTCTCTACAAATCTGATGAGTTCTCTTGGTTCAGACTCTTACCAGTTAATCAGGAATGATACTACTTTGCCATCTTATTCAGAAATGCACAAAACCAGACATTTGGTAAGAAAGCATCTACACACACAATTACTTCAAATATGATTTTGCTACATGTCAGTCTTCAAGGAGTTCCATTATAACCTTACTTCTAAACAATGGGAAATACCCCCAAAATTCAACAGAAGGGTATTACCTAAATAAGTTATAGTACCAACCTACAATGAAGTGTTCTGTAGACTTTTAGAGATATACTTGTAATAATTAACAACTCAGAAATTTTTTTCCAGTCCATTGTTAGGTGAAAAGAGTAGAGTAAAAAAGAAATAATCACATAGAGAATAGAGAATAGTGATCATCTATGGGTAATATGATTATGGATCATTTCGATTTTTAAATTTCTTTTGGTAGTTTTAAATATTTTCCAGATTTTGCACAACACAGGAAACTTTTTTTAAAGCTAGCATGTGAATGAACATTTCAGCATTCCTGATATCATACATAAATAAACAGAATAAAATTATCCTATCATCTAGTTAAACAAGGAAGATGAATATTAACCTTGTTGTTTTGGGCCTCTGCAGACATACTTTGACATTTGATTCAAGGGAAAATATTGCAGATTTCTTGAGGTCCCCCTTGTAGAACTTTTTCCTTGAGAAGTTCATGTAACAACAAAATATCCTGGTGGGAAAAAAATCCAGTGACCTGACTGTTTTGTCTACATAATGACAAATCTCCCAAGGTTTCTAAATACACTTGAATTCCTTTTTAAACATTGGGATCACTTCTCTAAGAAACGAAGTTGGAGATACTATCTAATTAACAAACATCAATCTTAAAGATTAAAAATGGAAAATTCCTAACTTTCCCCAAAACTGTCAGAAAAATAAAAGATCTTTATACAGTTAGGATTACACTTTTTAAAAAAACAATGAACTCATTGCAATAATACCAAAATATGAGACTACGAAATACTCCTTAAATGCTTTATTTATATGTGCCTATGCAATGCACATATATACTACCTACAATGATGTGTGGAAATATTTTTTGACAACTTGATACTGTATGTACAATGCATCAGACTGGATTTTTAACCCTCCTCTCATTGTATATATCATTATCAAGTTAATTGCACTGAATCAATTAACAGGGACAGATTGAACAACTTCTCTGTTGTTCTCCATTTCTCTCTGACTGCCAAGCCAATGGAAAAAAAAAAAAAAAAAAGCACCACCAAGACTTGCTTCCCGCTCTGTAACCTCTCCTTTACCTAGGCTGGGTTCCCAAAGAGAACAGTTAGCCTTCTCCATGTGTCAGTCATACAAGTCTTTAAAATAGAGATTATGTCGCCATTCTTTTGAAATGCAGTGCCGTCCCTCTACACCTTAGAAGAACTTTACAGTCCCTACCAAGGCTGGCACAGTTCTCAGACAATAACATCCAGGAATGGAATCTCTTGGGGACCTGGTCAGTATGCAGATTTCAGTCGGAGTGGGTTTGGAGAAGGGATCAACAGGACCTTCTGTCTTGCTAACCAGCACCCACCAGGAGGGGAAGCTGGTGCTGTAGGTCCTCTGAGTGAGGAGCTCTTCACCTTCTTCTGGCATGGCCTTCGCTTCATTCTTCGGTTTCATTCTTCCCCTGCTTGGAGCCCTCTCGAGCCCAGGACCTTCTCAGCTGGGACAAGGCCCTAGGCCTCACAGCCACATCTAACAAATTCAAACCTGTCCCAGTGAGGTTGAGGAGAGGATGACAGACACGCCCACAAGGATGAAGGAAGAACATTTTCATCACATCACTTTACACGTGGGCCCATTACCAAGTTACAGTGTGAATTCATCACTCATCCATTGCTAATGCAACAACTGTCTTTTGAATAGTACAAGTACACTACCTTGTCTCTTTGTCGTTAAAATATTAATCTGTTAAGTGCAAACATTAAAATGATAGGGTGGTCACCCACATACGATCCTGTGGACTTATTTCAGGTTACCCAGGGAGCAGTTTCCCCTCCTTAATCAGGGCAACCACCATGAGCCTGTCTCCCTCTGGGGCATCCCATCTCCAACCCACCTTTAGCAAAATACCCAGAATATGTATTCCCTCATGGTGAGTAAACAAATGCAACATTTTCTTTTCTTTCTTTCTTTCTTTTTTTTTTTTTTCTAAAACTTCTGTTGGTCTTGGTTTTATTCTTTGACAACCCAGGAGCCGTAACATCAGAAGCGTCTCCCCTCTCTCCCCTCTGGAGAGGCCTGGGCCTGAGTCACATTCCTTAGTGCTTTCAACATTCCTCAGCCTCCATGTAAGGCTGCGAGCCAGTTCCTCAGACAGGTTTTCCCCAACGACCTCTAGCTAAGGTAAATGTTGTCCTTATCCATCACCACATTATTCTCTCCCAGCAGGTACCCCAATCTATATATTTGTTTCCTGAGCTGCTCTCTCCCCTCTGCCACGCCCCGCTCCCCTGGCAACCCAGCTCCGAATGGCTAGGGGTGCAGACTGTTTATCAGTGAATCTCAATACCCAGTCCACATGCCTATATTTCTGTCCTATTATCTCCTTCCTGATTTTAATAATAACAACAAAATAATTGTAACTAGACCATAAAAACTGTGGGTCCTGGTGAGTACTTTTTCTGCAATAGATAAGGTACCATCATTTAGAGATAAGAAAAGCAGAGATTCTTTTGCAAGTAACTTGTTTAAAGGAACACTAAACTCCTTGCCTGGCTAGACTGTAGTGATAACTTAGTTTATAGTTTCAGATGAAAGGCAAGTCAGTTTCCAGTATATTTCTCCTTTTCTCCTTTCCTTTTGTAAATGTTTACTGGTTTATCATTTTCTTTCCACTCTTCAGGTGTACAACTTACTTATATTTTGATAATGGGGCAATCTAATTAAAAGTGTACAAAGTAGTTTGTGCAGCTTTAAGCACTGTAGTCAAGGTCAGTATCTAAGCTTTCTGGAGAAAGAGTTGCACAGACATTTAGGCACAGTCCATGCTGACTTATTGTCTTTAATTTAAGTTTGTCATTTTGACAGTATGTTTATTTCCTACAGCAAATCAGCAAACAAAATGTGTTCTGTTCAGAGATATGACCTTATGGGTTGTATCTCCCGCTCGTATCCGGACACCGTGTATGTGGGTCTGCGCTATCGAAGATGCTAGTCACCTGTGGCTATAGACACTTGAAACATAGATACTCTGAATTAAGATGTTCTGGAAAGGCAAAATAGATACCAGATTTTAAAAACTTAATATGAGGGGCGCCTGGGTGGCTCAGTGGGTTAAGCCGCTGCCTTCGGCTCAGGTCATGATCTCAGAGTCCTGGGATCGAGTCCCGCATCGGGCTCTCTGCTCAGCGGAGAGCCTGCTTCCCTCTCTCTCTCTCTCTGGCTGCCTCTCCGTCTACTTGTGATTTCTGTCAAATTAATAAATAAAATCTTAAAAAAAAAATAAAAATAAAAACTTAATATGAAAAAAAATATTGCACAGTATTTATTAGTGTTTTTACTAAGGATTACATGTTGACATTATAAAATTATGGATGCACTGGGATAAGTGAAATATATTCAAGTTGATTTACCCGTTTCTTTTTATTTTTTTAATGTGACTACTGAGAAACTTAAATATGTGGCTCATTGGTATGGCTCACAATTTTCAATTGCATGATGTGGACACTGATGTTCATTTATCTCAACTTTTGAGGGCATGTACTGTGTAAAATAGTAGAACTGATGTACTTTCATTCAGCCTTGGCTAGAAAATATATCTGAAGCCAACAGCCTCAGCTGGCAGTTGCACTAGGAATCCCAAGAAGGCTGAAAAGACTGACATGGGTGCTTCCAGAAGACAAGAGCCAGTGAGATACCTTGTGAGATAAACATAGAACAAGGAGTGAGAGGCTTTCTTATCTGATTTTTAGAGATGAAGACATCTCGGATGGATTAAATAACTGGTCAAGGCCCTAGTGGGAGGGCTGAGAGGGAAAATGTCTATTCTGTTAAGAAGTTGATATGATCTCAGTTTCCTTACTTTCTGAAACTGAAAACAGAGGTGAAATAAATAAGTTACAGTGAAAGTCTGTTATGATTAAAAAGTCTAGGCGGGGGCCAGATGTAAACTTGGTAAAACAAAAATGCTCTGGGCACCACGTGTTTTCACTGATCTTGGAAAATCTTTTGCTCTGTGGAGGGTGGAAGCTTTTTGGCTGAAGGCCACAGCATGAGCATGGTCAGACGCACACGGATGAAGGACCACAGGGCATTTGCAAACCAGACAGCCCTGTTGTCGGAATCAGACACTGACAGGTTTGAGGGTTTCCATCAGTTGCAGTATTTCACAGAATTATCCTTACTCACAGTTAACACTAGCCAGTTGCGGCTGTGCTCTCCCTAATAGGGCAAATGTTCTAAGGGAAATGCAAAGACAGACTTTATTTAATTCAGTTTTTCCAAGGATCATGTCTGAAAGCAAACTAACTACTGTAAGCCCAGAGAAATGTTCAAGGAGGAAAGCCGGCCTCGGAGAGGGAGAGGAGGCTGAGAGAGAAGGTTGGTGGTTTTGCTGTTGTTGACCTTGACCCCCACCTCATCTAATGGAAGTCAGAATGTTTGGAGGAAATTGGCAGTGGGAGGGCCTGGAGGAGGGTGGCCCTGAGAAGACAAAAGGAAACATGTTTGGTGCCCTCCATCCTCCCAAACCGTTAGGACGTAAGTCTATTCTAATGGGAAAAAATTCTCTGGGAGTCACAGAACTACTTTGTTCTTTTTTTCCCCTCCCAGGGCAGAACAGCTCCAATCCGTGAGCAATGAGGTGAAATGGAGGGGGTGGGGCAGGCTGAGTGATGACAGAGGAGGCTTTTATTTTCCCCAAACTTCTCATTCACATGGTCTCCCCATGGGTGATAAAAGACAGAAGACACAGGACAGACCCGACCTTGAAATCATAGAAAAAACAATCAGAAAGGGGTTGGGAATAGAGTATAAGTAAAGTGATTAAAGGCATTAGATAAAGGGGAAATCTACAAAAGAAAAAAAAAAAAAAAAAAGACAAAACCAAACCAAACCCAAACTTGGACTCCAAAAAGGACTTCTGGAATAGTCACTGAAATTAAAATTTAATGAATAAAAATAATTATAATTAACATTATTGAATGATTACTATGTGACAGGCATGGTAAAAGAATATGTGTTATATGTATTAAATCACTGAATCCTCATTAAAACCTGAGGTCAAAAAAAAAAGCAAAACAAAAAACAAACCTGAGGTCAGTTTCTTACTTCCATTTTAAGGTCAAGAAATTGAGACAAAAATGTAAAAGCTGGTAATAAATAAATCTGGGGCTATAAACCACGTCGAGTGGTTCCATCCAGAGTTCTTTTTCATTACTGGAAATTACAATAGACTGAAAAATCTACTGAAACTTACAAACAGCATAAGAGAGAATTAAAAATTGGAAGAAAGACATGAGATGGCTTCACAGGGTGTGACATGGGAGAAGTAGTGCCTGGGACAGAAGTTAGATGTGCTACCCTGTGGTCTCAAGTCCAGCTAATGATTGGTCTCATGGAGAGTCTGGGTGAAGCTCTGCACTTCTAACCATAGTTCTTTTGTGAGGAGAAGAGAATTTGTGCAATAGCTCCCATCGCCCACACATCCAAGATTTGTCCCACAGGGGTTAATACCCTACATCTAAAGGACAACAGGGAGCCATGAGTAGAGTCTAGAGGAACCATAGACTGTTCCATGTGCAAAGTCTGTGGCCAGGTTGGCAGCTGGGTTAAGTCAGTGCCCAAAGCCCAGGAGGACGATGGGGCCCAGAGGATCCAAATAGCATATGAAGGGTCTCTATTATAAG
The DNA here is from genome assembly GCF_022355385.1 of Mustela nigripes. Classification (NCBI taxonomy): domain Eukaryota; kingdom Metazoa; phylum Chordata; class Mammalia; order Carnivora; family Mustelidae; genus Mustela; species Mustela nigripes. Next base: position 35,462,411 of record NC_081559.1, on the reverse strand, counting down.
AAGTTAGGAGAACTGGAGAAGAAGACAAGAAGGTCCAGGATGCATCCTAAGAATTTCAGGAATAGAGACAGTGGAGAAGGAGAAGTATAAAAAGGAAATGTCTGAGAATTTTGAAGATCTGATGAAAACTATAGACTATCAAATTAAATAACCATGTAACCAGTAGAATACATAAGAAATACACGGGCACAGATAATAACATGATTAAAAAATCTTGACCATATATATACATATACATATATCTTTGAAGACAAAATATCATCTCTATCACAATTTCATTAAAAAAGATTAACTAGAAAATCTACATTTGGAAATTAAGAAATAAGTATGTAAATAACCTATAAGATGAAGAAATCAATTAGAAAGGAGCCTGAATGTAATTATGCTAAAAGAGTGCTTATTAAAATATGTGTGATAGGGGCGCCTGGGTGGCTCAGTGGGTTAAACCCTCTGCCTTCGGCTCAGGTCATGATCTCAGGGTCCTGGGATGGAGCCCTGCATCAGGCTCTCTGCTCAGCAGGGAGCCTGCTTCTCCCTCTCTCTCTCTGCCCGCCTCTCTGTGTACTTGTGATCTCTCTCTCTCTCTCTCTGTCAAATAAATAAATAAATTCTTTTTAAAAAATGTGTGTGATATAGTTAAAGCAGTATTTGGGGGAAAGTTTTTAGTCTTAAATACATTTGAACTATTTAAAGTTGCTTAATTAAGGTCAAAATACAGAATTCACCCAGTTTGCTATATCTTTGAGAGTAAGGCTATTAAGTCTTGGACAAAAAATACCATCTACAATAGTACTGAAAATATCAAATATTGAGAAATTAAAGAAACAGAAAGCTCTAAAAAATAATGAGAAGTGAAAGCCCTAAATAAAAGGGCCCATAAATGAATACAAATAGATCCATTTATGAATGAGTGATTGGTACACAAGCTTGCAGATACCATGCTGCAAAACAGTAAGGGAAAGAATGCACTGTTTAATAAATAATGTTGAGACAATTTGTTATCTATATGGAAAAAGATAAAATCATATCACTTAGAAAAATAATTCCAGGATTAAGAGTCTCAAATGCAAAAGAGTTAAATTGTGAAACATTCTTTTTTTTTTTAAGGTAAGAGAACATTTTCATAATCTCAGGGAGGAAAAGGATTACTTCAACAAGACACAAAACACAAAATGTCCAGAAAAAAATGAATAAGTTTGAGAGTATAGTGAAAAAAATTTATATGTTAAGACACCAGTAACCAGATGAAAAGATAAACCAGAGAATGGAATGAAATCTTTGCTATATGTTTAAATGGCAAAAGTTTGGCATCCAAATACATAAGAAAACTCCTAATTATTAGCAACGGAAAGGGCAAGACCACAAGAGATCAATAGGAAAAGAGCTGCCATGCAATTCACCCGGAGGTAATCTAAACTGCCAATTAAAACAAGAACAGATCCACAAACTCAGTAGTCAAAACGGGAACCTATTTTATGCCCATGAACATCTAAACACACCAAATTTTGCTGAGGATGTAGGGAAACAGGTGCATTCTGGGTAGGCTTTCAAAATCTAGTTGTCACAATGGTACCTATACAAAGATGTTACATTCCAACTTCCTGAAACAAGACCATGGAAACAAACTTCCTGTATTTAGGGGGGATGAAAAAATAAACTGTGCTTTATTTATATAACTGGATACTTGTAGCAGCTATCACATCCTATGTATATGCATGAATCACATCTATATGTATCAACATGGATGAAATCCAAAACCATAATATGGATTGACACAAACAAGAGCCAAAAGGTACCTATTAATGTGAAACCATTTATTGCATTTGAAGGACAACAAAACAATAATATTTATTCTTCGTGATGACTAACACACACATACGCATACACACACAGTGTGGAAATACAAAATCATACACAGAAGAGGGGGCAAAGAATGTGTGTATGACTTTTTTATTCATCTGCTGTTTTCCCTAAAGGGAAAGACGTTACTTTTATGTTACTTGATGTTACTGTTACATTACTTTTTGTCTCTTTGGAATGTTTCCCAATTCAACTTACTTTTTAAAATTTAAGAATGAAATCAGTCGAGAAAGCATCCTCCCTAAAACGTAGCTGTTATTCAGCCCCTGGGAGTTGCTTGCTGCGTTTCTGCTCTGTCTGGAATTTTAAGGGAAAAAAAGGCAGTACAAGCATACCTCAGACCATGAACCTCACCTTTGGCAGCTATCAGAGGAGGAGCACTCTCTAGCCCATCTCCCAAATCTATGTCCTGCAGCAACAGCAATGTGCCTCCCAGTTTTCCGGTTGACGGGCTGGGCCCAGGAACAGCGACGAACCTGAGGAAACCCTGAGCTGCTAGGTCTGAAGCCACAGTGGATTTCACAGAGGGCACTTGAGAACAAATTATGTGGGTGGACAGTTCCACCCTGTCTGAACTCAGAAGGTGGAGTCAACGCCACTACTACCTCCCTGATTTGAGAAACTGCTGAGGTACAACTGCAGAAATTGAGAGCAAAATGTATTCTTAACTAGTGCAGTCCCAAGAAGACAGATATGCTCGCCCAGAGGCTAACTGTAGCCTGCACACGCACATTACTTGGCCCGTTGTTTGTTCAGCCCTTTACAAAAACACAAGAACCAAAAAACAACCCAGACACTGTGTGTTTTGCCAAAATTCAACTTATTTGATAACATCTGGAGTTTGAGAGATTTCTTATGGAAATTGGACCCCCTCACTCCTCACTCAGGGATTCTGGCATTACTGAGCCTGAATTCTAGAATGTCAACAGTCTGGCCCATACCACATGGGCTGAGTAAGTATCTCACCGGCTGGTCCCTCTGGAACTTTCAATTCCCCCACATTTTACAGAGAGACCGTCTTGAGGCTCAGAGACATCAAGTCCCCTGCCTAATGCCACAGTTATCCTATGGAGAGAGCCATCCTGGCATCCCCTAGACCAGTGACTGGTTGACTTATTATTCTTTTTCTCTACACACACTTCAAGGTTTCTAATGACACTTTCTTATATAATTCAGCAGGTGCAAAGAAACTGATCATTCTTATCAATTTTTCTCTTATTTATTTATTTATTTTCAGCATAACAGTATCATTATTTTTTCGCCACACTCATTCTTATCAATTTTAACAAAACTTGCTTCAAGCAATGATAAAAAGAATACAAATGGATTAACTGTATTATCAGCAAGAAGTCATTAAGATTTGACCAAACTCAAGACAAATAATGTTACATGTAAAAACTAATAAGGGACTATGACAATATAATTAAAAATCGGCATAATTAGAGGTTGTATGATCACAGAGCATCATGTTTCCAGGCTGATCTTTATATACCCCTCGTTTCCCCACCTCCCCTCTCCCTACCTCTCCTCTTCTTTAGAGTCTAGAAGGATGTGCAAACCCTGCTCGGGACCTCTGCCCCATGCCTTCCCACAACATACACTTTCTTTAGGTTTTTGCTTGTTGTATTTATTTGCTCCTGGATTAAAGATAGTAGACAATCTATAGTAACTTGGATGAGTTTAATATGCCATGCCTGGGGCGCCTGGGTGGCTGAGTGGGTTAAGCCTCTGCCTTCAGCTCAGGTTATGATCTCAGCGTCCTGGGATCAAGCCCCGCATTGGGCTCTCTGCTCGGCAGGGAGCCTGCTTCCTCCTCTCTCTCTCTCTGCTTGCCTCTCTGTCTACTTGTGATCTCTGCCTGTCAAATAAATAAATAAAATCTTTAAAAAAAAAAAATAATGCCATGCCCGGAAGTATTGGGTTGGGCATTCCTAGTCTATGCAAAGTGCATTTCTGTTAGAACCAGCTACACGAAGAGATTACATGGATTATAAAATTCCTTAAAATGGAAAATACTCAATAACCTAAGTGTAAATTGACATGGGGATGGTTCAATGGACTTTAGCATATTCGCATACTGTGGAAAATCATGCAAAGGGAAAAAAAGAAAAAGAGATGAATGTATATCACATATAACATGGACAGAGCTGTAGGTTGCAAAAGGATATGTATATTATGGTACCGATTATGTTAAAAAATAGCAACAAAATCACATGTTGTTTGTAGGCCTATTTATGTCTACCCAAATGCATAGAAAATGCCCAGAAAGAAACATGAAATGGTGAGTGGATGACTTTTGTTTCGATGGGGAGGGGAAGAGGTATAAAGATGCTCAAAGAGGATTTTAGCTTCATCTTTCATGTCTTAATTTAAAAGAAACAGTATGTAAATTACCTATGGTAGTAACACATATTTATGTGACTATTAACTTCCAATCACAATCTCAATCATGAAATTGTAAAACTGCTCATCTTTGGAAATGAAACTTTCACTGCACTATCACCCAAACTAACTTTTTAAGTGTATAAATCACAGATGCATCTGACAAGTTAAATTTGACTCTCACGAATTCAAATCAAGCCAACTAGAAGTTATAATAGTTTGAAGGACACCTAATTTATCTTTGCAAAGAATAGAAAATATGGAGTGCATTTAAATTAATCTGGGATCTCTCAGATTATAGATCAAAAGCAAAGTGACAGAATGCTTAATTTATCCTAACATGAGTTTTATTTCTAAGGTGCTAATAAGTTTTCAGTGGTAAGATTTCTCAACAATAGCGACAGAACACTGGAGTGTGAATTTTGACAAGGGGGAACCAAGCCCCAGAGAGGTCAGAGTTCAGTGTGAGGTGACATCTAGGAAATGTCAGGGCTGGGAGTCCCCTAGCACTCTATGCTTTCTGCCAGGCCATGCTGCCTGCTCTGACTCACTAGTATGACATATTGTTTCTCTGGAGTCGGTGTTCTCATCCCTAGCCATTATCTCAGACCTCGGTCCCTATCTATCTATCTATCTAATCTATCATCATCACCATCATCTATCATCTTCTACCTCTGGAGGCCTTTCCCCAGGATCCTCAACTCCGACGGAACCAGACAAGCTTGTTCCTCTCCTCTTCCACCAGCCTTTCCCCCAGCGCATTCCACCTGTTACCCTGGCATGCCCGCTTGCTCGCATCCCCCACGCCGCCCGCCCAGCACCGGCGTGGAGCCCAAAGTCACGCACGCACCGGGACTCAAGGACTGCGCCCCGCGGGTGGGGCCTGCGCGTTCCCAGGACGAGGGGCTGGGTATCGCGCCGCCCATCACTCACCTTGCCTGTCGTTGGCGCCGCTGCCAGGAGTACCAGCAGGAGCAGGCGCAGCAACACGGGCGGCCTGGGCGCCGTCCCGGGGCGCATGGTGGGCGCCCGCTCAGAGCCCCGGCGTGTCCAGTGACCCGCAGGCTCTGCGGCCACCGCGTCCCTTGCGCGACGCGGGTTGGGGAGCCTGGTTGTGAAGCTCGCCTCGCCAGCCCGCCCGGGGCGGGTTATGTAGGGCTCAGCCACGCCGTCCGTCCCTCCCCACTGAGGTTTTTGACTGCGGCTCCAAGGGAGGGAAGAAGTGGCTTAGGTCCCGCCCTCGTCCCCCCCTCCCCTTCAACTCACCAGGCAATGTCCCTCCGACCTGGGCATCGTGCCCAGCAGGGGAGAAAAAACTGCGCTGCGGGGCTGGTGGGCGCAGATCCAGGGTAAGGGGTTAGGAGATGATGCTCCCAAGGTCCTGGGGCCGAGGCCGGGCCGGGGGGCGCGGGTCGGAGGTGGAGAATTTGGGGGTGTGCGCTGCGGAGGCGGCTCAGCTGGGCTGGGGGAGTGGCCAGCGGCCGTGCCCAGATTAAGCCGGAGGCGCGCTGGGGCGTCCGCACTCCAGTGGCCCAGCCTGCTTCCCGCTCCCGCCGCGCTGCCTTCGCGCCGCCTCCGCTTCTCAACCCGCCGCGGACTGGCAGCAGCCGCACTTGGAGGGGAGAGCGCGGAGACCCGGCCGCCGAGTCGCGCGTGGATCTGGACGCGGCGGGGCGGGAAGGCGCGGCGCGCGCTGCGACCAGGCGGCTTCCGGCGCGGCGGGTGTCCCTGAGGTAAGGCGCCCACCGCCCAGACTGCGCAATCGCTGCCCCGGGCCTTGGGCACCTGTCTGGAGTTGGGGGGGGGGGGGGGGGGGCGGGCGGCGGGGGAAGCCTGACAACTGGGGGCGGGGCGGGGCGGGGAGTTGGGGTCCCGGGGTCACCAGAGGAGAGCTTGTCTGGCTCCCGGGCTTGTCTGCCCGGGCTTGAACCGGGTGCTGTGTTTTGATTAATTTGGGGACTCGAGTTACCAGCCTGGCAGTCTGGGCACTCCGGAATGCCAAGAGCAAGAGGCAGCTGAGGGGAAAGAGAAAGCCCATCCTATTCTCTGCTGCGCTGAACTGGCTTTTCAGGGTAAATCTTATCTGCGGAAATGGCAGAGGAAACCAAAAGCCAACTCTGTCCAGGGTGTCTCCCTCCTGAGAGTCCTCTTCGTGGAGGTCCAGTATCTGGTTTGTTAGGGCACTATCTTAAGAGCAGGGCTCCTGCCCTTTCTTGTGCCCCTGGCCATATGGGCTCTGGGGAGATATTTAGACCCCTTTTCGGAATCATGTCATTAAATACGCAAGATCACAAAATTTAATTTTGTGATCTTGCGTATTTAACCCCAGTTTTACTGGGATGCAGTTATCAGATTATTATTTTTTTTAAGATTTTATTTATTTATTTGACAGAGAGAAATCACAAGTAGATGGAGAGGCAGGCAGAGAGAGAGAGAGAGGGAAGCAGGCTTCCTGCCGAGCAGAGAGCCCGATGCGGGACTCGATCCCAGGACCCTGAGATCATGACCTGAGCCGAAGGCAGCGGCTTAACCCACTGAGCCACCCAGGCGCCCCAGTTATCAGATTATTAAAGTCATGATATAGCGACAGTATTATTGCACTAACTACCTGCCTCTAACAACAGATCTATCAAACACCTGTGATCCCAAACTAGTGGTGACAGCAAAACTAGCAAGTGACATGGAAACACCATCAAGTGCCCTCTCAGGGGCTACCAGTAGGATTGTAATTTTTTGCCTATATTCACAACTGCAGGAAGTGCCGAACTTCCAGGAAAAGTTAGTGAAAAGAGACGTTTACTTTTGTTTGCATACAAGATCACAGACCACCTGGATTCCATCTCTACCTTAAGGCCCCCTGCTCTGAAGCAGTGTTTGCTGACATCTGCAGTCCTTGGTCATCAAGCACCACGTGGGAAATAGGAGCTTTAGTTACTGATTGTGGAGAACCACTTGCTCTCCTTCAGAATAGGATCTCTTACTGTACTGGATCTACTGTAGATATGTAGTTGGGCAAAATCCTGACAGTGAATCTCACCCTGGCTTTGGATGGGGGGGGGGGTGGTTGGTGAGTGAATTTACTGTCTTCCCTGTTTTTTATGCCAACAATTGTTGACTGTGTCTGTGCATTAGAACCTCCTAAGGAATCTCTGAAAACCCTGATACCCAATTGATTCCAAGCCAATCACACCAGACCTTCCAGTGGTGGGACTCAGGTGTGTTTTGAAGCTCCCTGGAGATTCCCACGTGCAGCCAAGTTTGAGAACTGCTGTTTTACATGCAGATTTCAGTCGGCTGAATTGAATTAGGGCCTCTCCTTTGTAGAAAAATCAAAAGGACATATGTTAAACTCTCTATTAAGACAGGTGTGTCCAAGCCACAGATGTTGCACTGTGAGACATAGTAGCTTCTTTCTGTAGACAGGGAAGTCTCTAGGGAACCGTCTCCTGTCACTCTTGTGAGATAGGACATCAGGAGCTTGGTTGATGAATAAAAGTGTCTAAGAATTCCAAGTATGATAATATTGCATGAACTGACATTTCCTCCTAGGGGAAGAAAAAAACACAAACAAACAAACAAACAAAACTACCCTCAATGCCAGTGCTAAGTACTCTTTCTTTTGGCCAAATTTTGGAAGAGCTCTCAATTTTGGCTTTTAATTGCTTTTTTCTGAAGCCAAGTCATTTTGACAGCAGATCAGACTTGGCTTTATTAACTTTGAACTGGGAGGCAGCAGTCAAGTGCACATTACTTCTGATGCTGCAACACAGCAGGAAGGAAGCCGGGGATGTAAAGCCGGAAAGATAGAAGCAGTGGTGAAGAGCTTGGTCTCTGGGGTAGCCTCTAGATTTTGAATCCTTTTCACACTTACCGTATGAGGTAACCTTTCTGATGTGGGGTCTTCTTTTCTGTAAAATAGGCATAATCATAGCACCCACCGTCAGGAGTTGTAGGAATCCAGTGTGGTAATGCATTAGAAGCCCTCTGTCCAGGGTCTTCACAAAACAATTTTATCTTGGGATCCGATTCTCCAGTTGCATAAAGGAAAAGAGGGTGAACCCAGTAAGAAATGGTGGCATAAGCTCTTCTCAGCTCAGTAGGAAAGGGGTGATGGCCAAGCACATCCCACCAGCTCCCTTGAGGTCAGCCAAGTACTAAGACATCTAGAACCTTGCTAGATATTCTAGCAAGGTTAGTTGACTATGTCTGTGCAGTAGTTTTAGGAACAGTAGTTTTGGCCTCCTGGAGAGCTGGTTAGAAATGCAGAGTCTCAGGTACCACCCCAGACCCACTGAATCAGAGCCTGCATTCAGCAAGGTCTCCTCTGAGCCTCCTCACACTAAACTTTGAGAAGTGGCTTTTCTAACAGCCACATTTCACTTCCCATTCGTTACCTCCACACCACATACATACATTCCCTCTGGTACAGTGTTATATACCTGAAACTAATATCATATTCTAGGTCAGCTATACATACATTTAAATAAAAAAGAATAGTCTCACACACACACAAAATATTTGGTATACTCACTTGGTGGTGTCAATAAATCAGAATTCTTGATTTTTAAAAAAATAGGCTTGGGGTCGAGAGAGTTGTTTTTTCACTGTTGTTTCTTTATTTTTCTATTTTTGTTTTGTTTTGTTTTGTTTTCAATTTGTCTTTATTTTTCTAAGTACATCACTAGTTTTGATATAATGTTCAATGACTCATTAGTTGGGTATAGCACCCAGGGCTCATCACCTCATGTGCCCTCCTTAATGCCCATCACCCAGTTATCCCATCCAATGTACTAAGTAAAGTAAAGTGGGGATGTAGAGCAGAGACCTCTACTTTTTACACTGAAAGCAGATGAGGGTTTTAAACCAAGTGGTCATTGCCTCTGACAAGCTTGATATTATTACTTTGCCCTTTTTCATCATCACAATATGTTTGTTTTCTACACAGTGCTTAAATGCATAGCGTTTGCTTCACTCATGTGAGTGGAAGCCCCATGAGGGCAGGGGTCTTTTTGGAGTTCTTTACTGTTGTTAAATGAATGAAGTTGAATGATGTCATCAGTTCCCTCAGGATTTACATGGCCTAGTACTGCACTCATCAATAGCTTTCTAGCTCATCCCCTGCAAGTTCTCTCTGAAACCCTTCTTCTAAAACATTGTCAGAGTTCCACCTAAAACTGCACGTGGTGTGGGAAAGGACAGATTGCTTCTGGAACACTTATAAGCAGTCTCCCAATTTCAGAGGCTTAAGGTAACAAGATTTTTTTCTCCCCATTTTCCTTACATGTTCATCACAGAGTGTGAGGAGGTGAGAAAGGGGAAGATCCTCTGCTTATCATAGCCACTCAGGAACCTCCTAGAAATTCCCATGCAACACATTTTCTGATCTCTTTGGAAGGGAGAGAGAATGTGCCAAATCTGAAGCTTCTCCAGAAGCTTCCACCTGGAGGGGACACGTACTACTTACACACTCACATTTCACTAGCCACACTTCATTTTGTAAGTGACAGGGAAATGAAGTCTACCATGTGCCCGGAAAGAGAGCTGGAAATATTTGGTGAATGTTAGTAATGTTCATCACATACATGATCCTGTTTGCTTACTTTAAAGCAGCCAGAAACCCTTCTCTGTCTACTTTACAGCTAATTTCACACTGTTTAGAATAGAATAGAGTGGTTCCAAATCAACTTTTTGTACTGCATGTTACTTTTCTGCATTATAAGGGCAGGGACAGAGGGTGACTTTTTTAATGTAATAAATGCAGCACAAAAATTAATTTACTGCACCATAATTTTTGCACAAAGAACAGTACCTAAAGTACACAATTCAAGTTGCATTCATCCTGTGAAACCATGATACAGGTCATGATACAGAACTTTTCTCTCATTTTTTGCCCCTTTGTGGTCCATATTTCTCTACTCCCATTCCTAGGCAAACCTTGATCTGCTTTCCGTCACTGCAGATTCTTCGGCATTTTCTAGAATTTTACATAAATGGAATCAAACAGTATGTGCCCTTTTGTGTCTGGCTTCTCTGACTCAGCAGAATGATGCTGAGACCCATCTGTGTTGAGTATAACAGCAGTTTGTTTTTGCTGCCGAGTTGGGTTCCATTGTATGGATAGCAGCTTTTTAAGTGCCACTTACCAGTGGTTGGACATTTGATTTGTTTCCAAGTTAGGGACTATTACAAATAAAGCTCCTGTGAAATTAAAAAAAAAAAAATTTTATGATTTTATTTATTTATTTGACAGACAGAGTCAGAAGTAGGCAGAGGCAGGCAGAGAGAGAGGAAGGGAAGCAGGCTCCCTGCCAAGCAGAGAGCCCGACATGGGGCTCGATCCTAGGACCTTGGGATCATGACCTGAGCCGAAGGCAGAGGCCTTAACCCACTGAGCTACCCAGGTGCCCCAACTGTGAAAATTTTTATACAAGGCTTTGTGTGGACATGTGTTTCCAATTCTCTAGAATGTATACCTAGAAGTGAAATGGCTAGATGTATGTTTAATTATGAAAGAAACCATTTTCCAAAGGAGTTGTATCATTCTGCATTCTCGCCGGCAATGTATGGGAGTTCCAGTGCCTCCACATATTTGTGGCGCATTCTTGTGGTGTCCTCAATGTTCCTCATTTTATTGTAGTAGTTATACGGTGGTATGTCAGTATGCTTTTCATTTGCCTGATAACTAACGATGCTACATATCTTTCATGTACTTAACCATTGTAGAACTTTTTTTTTGAGGTGTCTGCTCAAATCTTCTCCCCCATTTAAAAAACATTAATTGTTTCCCTTCTTACTGTTGAGTCATAATAGTTACTTACATATTCTGGACACAATATCCTTGCCAGATATATTTAATATAAATATTTCCTCCCATTCTCTGGCTTGTCTTTTCATTTCTTTATTGGTGTCTTTCGAAATACAAATATTTTTCTTTTGCTGAAGCCCAGTTCATTAACATTTTCTTATTTTGTTTGTCCTTTTTTTGTTGTTATTGTTATCTGAGTAATCTTCACTTATAATAGGGTTACAAAGAGTTCACCTATGTTCTCTTTTTTGTTATATTTTTATGGTTTAAGTCAATGATCTATCTCAACTTAATTTAGGAATATGGTGTGAAGCAAGGATCTATTTTAAATTTTCCTTTACGTATGGCTATCCAATTGTTCCAGCACCATTCATTGAAAAGACCTCTTTCTCCACTCAATTGTCTTAGCACCTAGATAGAAAACTAATTAATCATCTACATTTAGGTCTTTTTTTTGTTCCCCTGATGCACATGTCTCTTCTTTCACCAATACCACATTTCATTATTACTACAGCTTTAGAGCAAGCTTTGAAATCAAGGTATGTAACTTCTCCAACTTTGTTGTTGTTATTTTAAAAAATAGCTTATACTATCCTAGATAATTTGAATATATATATATATATATATATATGTGGATTTTATTAGCTAATGTTGTGCTATGGAGAGTTGAGTCTATGTTCATGAATTCATGAGTCTATGTTCATGTAGTTTTCTTGTAATATCTTGTAATATCCTTGAAATCTGAGTAATACTAGCCTCATAAAATGAGTTGCCCGGTGTTCCCTCTTCTATTTTCTGTAAGTCTATGTGAAGAATTTATATTATTTCTTCCTTAAATATTTGATAGAATTCACTAGTGAAGGCAGCTAACCCTGGAGTTTTCCTTGTTGGAAAGTTATGAATGACTCAGTTAATTAATCCTGAATTTAATTGATATAGGGCTATTCAGATTTTCTATTGCTTCCTGTGTCAGTTCTGATAATATTCATCTTTCATGAAATCTGTTCATTTCTTATACATTGTCAAATTTATTGGCATATAATTGTTCAGAAGATTCTGTAACAATCTTTTTAATACCTGTAGATCTATAATGTTTTCCCTTTTGTCATTTCTTACCATTGGTAATTTCTCAAGAAGATTGATTTTATTTACCTTTTCAAAAAAACCAAAGAACCAGCTTAGAGTTTCTTTTGTTTTTCTCTATTGCTTGAGTGTTTTCTCTTTTATTGAGTTCTTTTTCTACCTTTATTATTTCCTAGCCTTTACTTCAGGATTAATTTATCCTCCTCTCCTAGTTTTCTAAGTAGGGGTTCAGATCATTGATATTAGATGTTTCTTCTTTCCTGATATGAACAATTGTAGATTTATTTTCTTTATCTAGGCTAGTTAAGTTGTATCCCATACATTTTTCTATGTTGTTTTTATTATCATTCAGTTCAAAATATTGTCCTTGATGAATATGTTATTTGGACAGTGTTGATTTCCAAATACTAGGAAATACATTTCCTAGATGGTTTATGGTTCAGTTCTAATTCAATTCTCTGCAAGATTTCAGTCTTTTGAAACCTACTGAGACTTGTTTTATAGTCTGGTGTAGGGTCTATCTTGAACACACTACATCCATTTGGAAAGAATATATGTTTTGCAGTTGTTGGGTGTAGTGTCTTATATATGTAAATAAATTAGGGTAAAGTGGTTCATGGTGTTATTCAGATCTTCTGTGTCTTGATTGATATTTTCTACCTTGTTCTATCAGTTACCAAGAGAAGCATTAGTTTTCAACTATGTTTGAGAATTTATCTATTTCTTCTTTTAGTTTTTCAGTTTTTGCTTCAGGTATTTTGAAGTTCTGCTATGAAGTCCATATATTTATAATATTTGTAGCTTTCTGTCATGTTAATTTTTTGATCATAATTATATATTCAGATCTATTTTATGTGCTGTTGACATAGCCAGTCTTTCTTATGTATACTGTTTGTGTGGTTATCTTTTCCTAGCCTTTCCTTTCAATCTATTTGTATCTTTTAATCTAAAATGTGTATCTTATAGCATATAGTTGACCTTTTTTCTTTTTTAAACCCAGTGTGACACTCTTTGCCTTTTAATAGGAATTTCTAGCCTATTTTCATATAAAGTAGTTGATATGGCCATATTTAGTTCTGCCATTTCTCTATTTCTCTTCTATCTTTCTCACCTATTTTTTGTCCCTTTCCTTCTTTTTGGCATTCTTTTGTGCTATTCAATTTTTTTTTTAGCATTCTATTTGAATTTTATATCAACTTCTAGTTACATCTTTCTGCATTATTTTTAGTGGTTACTTTAGTGATTGTAATATATGCCTTTAACTTTTCCCAATCTGTTTAAGAGTAATATTTTATTACTTCAGGCAAATCAAATTCATTTTCATATCTGCAGTTCCCAGATGGTATTTGATATTAAATGAGAGATTGATAGATATTTCTTGAGTGAACAAAATCATAGGTATTTATTTATATTGCACCAAAAATAAATGGAATTAATTCCAGAAAAAAAAATTTTGGTTAATGCAAGTTAACTGAAAATCACTTCAAGTTTTAAACATTATTACATTTTAGTGGATTTGAATTTACAAATCTTGTGATTTTCATATAAAATCAAGATTCTATGAATTATTTTATTTTCTATATATTTGATATTTTTGTTGTAAAAAATGTGGACCTCTTTCTATCCTTAATTTCTGAAGTTTCAAAAAAATTCACTTTCAAATTTTAGAACAGGGACGCTCCCTGGTAGTCTAGTGGTTAGGATTCGGCGCTCTCTCAAAATTTTAGAACAGGGAGACAGTCTTACTTTAATAATCCTGTATGATTTTGTGAAACTTCTAGCTGTTAATTGTCTTGGCTACTCTGCCCACATATCATCCTCATCCAATATCAAGCACACTGCCTTGGCTTTGTGCTCTTATTTACTGATTCATAATGTCCACAGTGAAACTCTGAATGTGTTCTTATAGTCTGTAGTAGACTGTGGGATGGCCTAGCTCTGAAGCCCAGCTTTGAGGGATGAGATAATTATTAGGTTTCAGAGTGGCAGAAGCATTCTTAGAGAAGTCTGATTCCAGGACATCCCAAGGGAAGACACCCAGTAGGAGATTCTGAGTTTCTAGGAGCCAGCTCCTATTGGAAGCAAGACAGATGGACACTGGGCAGAAGATAAGAATGAAGCCAGAGGAAAAGGAGGAAGTTAAGCTCTTCTCAGAAAAGACATAAGAGTTTTATGAGTACTGTGCTCCTTCTCACCAAAACACAGCTTTCCTTCTTTTTTGGAACAAGTTGCATGCTCACTCTAGTATTTCTGTTTAACATTCAAGTTCGTTTGGACACTTTTGGGAAATCTCCTTCATTTTTTGGCCACATAGCTACCTTATATGCTTGAATAATTGACTTCTCTACGTTCTAGATAGAAATGGTACATTTTAAGACCCCCAACTATTCGATAAGATTTCCCAGATTTGAGATTCCAGACATAAAGACCTTCCCGCAAGAATTCAGGTTTTCTGGGATTCACCAAAAATGAATGTCTTTGTATCATAGTGCACCACTGCATTCAGAATTGACTGTCATGGCTGCTGCTGTATTGGAGAATAGAGTTGTTCTTCCCAGACACAAATCCCTGAAGCTTATCCAGGAATTTGCATGTATTTTTGAAGCTGTGTAGTATAATGGTCAATAAGGAAAGCCTTGGAGTTTGAATCCTGGATGTGCCACTCACTGCCTGTGTAACTTCCTTGCAAAGGGAAGTAATCATATTACTTACCTCATGGGATGATTGTGAAGGTTGTAGATCTGTGTTAAGCCCTTAGCAGTGCTTAGCACCTAGGTGGCCTTCTGGAGATGCTGCTCATTATACTTTCTTATGGTGGGATAGTGGTGATGATGGTGATGATGGAGAAGAGGAGGAAGGAAAAGAAGGCAGAAGAAGAGAAGGAGGTCTAAGAGGAGTGTGTGTATAGTGGGGTGAGGGTGGGGAGAACATTAGTAGCAGTGACAACAGAAGGAGCTGGCTTTCTGGTTGATAACACCCAATGTCAACTTTTTTCCTGTTGTCCTCTCAGAGTCAACTTATGTTAACTCTGTGATTATCTGAAGATTCATCCCACTCCATAAGTTCTCTCTCCTCATGTTTAAAAGGACTTTAGGAGGGACTGTCATAGCTTATCCCTCTTTTCATTTCCCCAGATCTTCCTCCCTCCTCAGATCAATCTTCCCGTTTCTGAGCTCTGCCCGGGCTTGATCCAGTTCCCAATTTTCTAACCCTTTTCTAATATATTTTATACAGGAGATCTTTTCATCCTAGAAGAAATTAGGAAGGAAGGAAATGAACATTTTTTGAACCACTGTGCCAGACACTATGCTAGGTGCTAATTTGGACTCATGTAATTCTCTTCAAGATTAACTTCACATGCTGAGAAGTCAGGAGTTCAGAAGAGTTACGTACTTGCTCAGGGTTATGCTGCTAAGTGATCAAGATCTGAACACAAGTCTTTCTAACTCTAGAGCCTGATTTTATCCCTAACATGAGAGCACATGGTGCCAGGAGAAGGAGGCAGACTGTATCTGTGGAGGAAGGGAGAAGTCACTGAAAATGACAGCCCCACAGTATGGGTGGTCCCTGCCTTCTGTATCATAGGGTGTTACTACCAGAGCTCAACACAAAGACAGTTCCCAGAGGTCTAAAAGTTCCAGAGAATTCGTATAGAGCCACCCCAGTCCTGTCCTGAAGGGAAAATTATAGACCAAGAGCAACCTGGGAGATTAGTGCTTTTGGCAAGAGACATACCACATTCTGAGTCAAGAATGTCATTCTTAACTTGGAGGTACAGGGCCCATTTGGTTATGAAAATCAATTTATATTTTTGGAACATATGTCACTTCCATGTGGGTTCCAAGTGGTGACATTATTATGGTCATTGTCAACTTTTCTGTTGATATTGGGAGGAGTTCTCAAGGAGAAAATGATAATAAAAGCCTATGTTGGCAGAATAGTAGGTTAACTGAGATATGGTCTGGTTGGCTCCGGACTAGCAAACTGAACTCCAAGGTCAACTGAGGACTCTGCAGCACTCTTAAACAATTCAACTGAACCTGGAGGGAGGGCAAGGTGGGGGCGGGCTTGGTCCTAATCCAACAGCATTCTGGTCAAGTTGGAACTGAGTTATTCTCAAGAATTTACTTGAGTAGTTCTCAGAGTTTTTCCATGTTGCTTCTCAGAGAACATGGAGCTCCAACCACATTCCGGTGATCCATGGACCACCCAGATTCATGACCTGCTTTAAAAACCTTGTGATATTTGTTGAGATTGACTCTTTTTGCAAAAAAGCTCAAACCAACCTGAACTGTTTGAAAGTCTGAAGAATATGGGATTGTCAAAAGACCGAAACCAAATAATCAGCTTGAATGTTGGGGAAAGGTCAGGTCATCTCTTAACAGGGAAAGTGTAAACCTCAAAGGCAGATATCCAGCCACCAAGGTGGACAGAGCATGTCATTTTTTTCCTGGGAGCACTATCCTTCTATCCTTTGAGGACTTTTGCTTATTTCTTTGCAAAGATGAGCCATTAGGAATTCTATTTTGGAAAGATAAAGGTATATACAAATAGGTGTTCAGACCACACACACAAAAAATTGCCTTGGAAGGAGAGTCTTCAGATAGCTCTGTGTCAGAAGGTCAAAGGAAAGAACATATAGACCTTAAGTTAATAGGAATTTATTTCACTGAAAGAACAAAAATATTGTTATAAAAAAGAGCTCAAAGACTTAATGTTACTTGGGAAAAGAAAGTACATTGTACTCATACTACCTTTTTGTGACTTGGAAGATTCTCATACTCAGTCTTTTGTAATCTGGCCCTCTAATCTTGGCCATTGTGCACCCCCATCCCCCAGTTGATGAGAACCCAAGCAGGGTATATTTCTTTTCAAGATTGGGCTGCAGAGAAAACAAATTCCTTGTAGTAGAAATAATGATTTGGAAGATCTTAGATCTTGTTCCCAGACAAAGTATTTGAAAAACATCGAGCAGAGACTCATAAGAAGTCCCAAAGGAATTGGAGTCCAGGAACTTTCATAAAGTAGTGAAGAAAAAAAATCAGCCCAGGGAGCTGGAGGAAGAGAAGCTAATGACATTTATTGAATCTACATTCTAGAAACGACTGAAATAAATAGAGGCTGGGAGAGAGTGTGGGCACGTTCCTTGGATTGTGGAGTGAGGCCTATGTCGAAGGCTCAGGGTGCTAATGTTCAGCCTCTGGTGGAACCTCCAAGAGAGCTTCTGTTGGGGTGTCACAGGTTGGAACCAGCTGTGGGGATGGGGAAATGCTTTTGTCAGACTTGGCTGGACAGGTCGGTTTGCTCAGGTAAAGGAAACAAACCATAAGCCTGCATCAAAAATGTGGCAGCTCTTGGGAATGAGCTCGTCTTTCATTCTCTCACTGTAGACCCTCTGTTTTTCTCTTCTTGCATTTTCCTCTCTTAAAAATAGCTTTTTATGATTACTGAGGATATCTGTGTCCTCTAAATTCAGGCTTGTCCTTCACCTTGACGTGTCCCAGCCTTCGAATGGCTGACTGGACCTCAGGGCATCTCCTGTCCCTCCTTCCTCCTTCATCCCCTTTCCCTCTTTCCTAATTTCAGCTCTTCAAGAGGACTGATCCAGGCCATACTCTTGTGCCATCCTTCCCAGCTCCAAGTAGAAGTTCTAAGTCAAGCTCTGGGTTGGACTACCTTGGGGTGAGGTGGTTCCCCTCCTCCATGATGTGGTGGGTAATGAAGATCTGGCCACACCCTTGCTTAGCTGGGTTGAAGCTGGTGCCTGAGTGGATCGTGATGCAGCAGCTTGTGGAGAATTCTCCTTTCCTGAGAAAAACAGTAGGCTAAACAAAGTGTGTCCTTTGAAAGGTGTAGAACTTTGGTAGAAGTTTCCTGGGTAGGCAGTCTCCCAGAGCTGCTATTTGCATACATTTTAGTGGCACAGCACTTTGGGTTGTTAAAGCTTTTTTTTTTTTTTTCTGTACTAATAATAGACTCCATTGAAAACTCACTGCTTTGGCCAGTCCCACGGGATGACAGAGCCATGTATTTGTGAGAAGGTAGGTCAGAAGGACAGTGTTCTGAGTGAGAGTATTTTTGTTTGTTGTTTGGTACAGTCAAAAGCTTGGTTGAGACAGAAGTTTTCATGCACTTAACATAAGCAGTTGCAACAAAGAAAATCCTCTCAGATTACTGTGGATTTCCTGTGTGAACCATAGGGCACTGTGCACACCAGTGTTCATGGTGTCCAGCTGATAATGAGATGGGCCCTCTGCTCAGCTATGATGCAACTTAGACAGGAGAACAGTTATAAATTTATATATATGTACACACACACACACACACACACACACACACACACCCCTTTGGAAGTTCATCTAGAGCAGAGACCTTCAAGCTGAGGTACATATACCCCCAAGACACAAAAAGATTCCTAAGAGTTGTGCAAGCAGCTTGGAAAATCAAGTAAAGGAATCAATTTCAGATTCTCAACTGCTATAGGTATTTGTTCTTACAATTGTTCTATCTAAAGATGGGCCTTTGGTTCAGGTTCTCACCAACCCCTTCATAATTTTCATTCTACTACTTTCCACCAGATAGGTATAACCGCGCCCCCAGTCATCCCAAGGGTTACCATCTTGCTTTGCCCCAAGGCAAGAACTGTTTGCAGGCCAGATGGTGAGCAGTGTAAAGGCAGGTGCTGAGAACAGAGGCACTCAATCTCTCGGGTTCCACATCCCAGGGCCAGGTGGTTCCCAACTTTTTGCTTTCATCACAATTGAGGGAAGACTTATCAGATAGTTGATCACTCAAAATGATTCTTGATGATGAATTCTATATTGCTTTTGATATACAACTCAGGAGAAGTTCAAAGCATTGAGTGATATATAGAACAAATTTCTTCCATTCACAGCTTATTTTTTTCTGTGAATAGATTTATTAGAATTTACAGTTTTAAGAAGCTAAAATGGAAGCAGAACTGTTGCTTGACCTGACTCTTTTCTTGACCATATCTCCTTATTGATCTGGGCTAAATAAACTATTTGAGAAACCAAAAAGCCCAATTCATTCGTTGCCAACTACATTTCCAGTAAAATTTCATTTGTAATGTGTTTAATAATTATCGAAATATGAATTTAGGGGCACCTGGATGGCTCAGTTGGTTAATTGTCTCCCTTCTCCTCAGGTCATGGCCTGATGGTCCTGGGATCGAGCCCAGGTCAGGCTCCCTGCTGAAGGAGTGGTGTTTTTTGCTTCTTCCACTCCCTCTGCATTCTCAGTCTCTCAAGTAAATAAAATCTTTTAAAAAATTAAATTTATCTGGTTTTGGTGGATTACATACTACTTATCATTATGGCAAGCAAATTCAGTCAAAATAATTTTTTAAAAATATTTTATTTATTTATTTGACAGACAGAGATCACACATAGGCAGAGAGGCAGGCAGAGAGGGAGAGGAGGAAGCAGGCTCCCCGCCAGGCAGAGAGCCTGATATGGGGCTTGATCCCAGGACCCTGGGATCATGACCTGAGCCGAAGGCAGAGGCTTTAACCCACTGAGCCACCCAGGTGCCCCAAAATAATTTTAAGACTTAGAGATTTGTGATCATAGGACATAAAAAGCACTTAATTTATATACATATTTTTGTTGCAGAGAAGTATGATAGGATGATCAACATAAGATTTCCAAATATAAAAATATATTGCACTACAATATACATGAGAATGGAATGGAGATATGAATTCAAGAAGAAAAATGGTGTAAAATTTCTAGCTGTTAAAGAAGTTGTGTGCATGAATTTTAAACCGATGCTGGTGAGATCTATTCTTATGATGGTCAGTTGGCGACATCTAGAGTAGTGTTGCAGGGCACCTGGGTAGCTCAGTCGGTTAAGCGTCCAACTCTTGTTTCTTGAGTGTCTAGCTCAGGTTGTAACCTCAGGGTCGTAAGATTGAGCCCTGCTTTGGACTCCACACTCAGTGGGGATTCTGCTTGAGATTCTCTCTCCTTCTCTCTCTGCCCCTCCTCTACTCATTCTCTGTCTCTGTCTCTATCAAATAAATAAATAAATCTTTTAAAAAATACAAAAAATAGTGTTGCAACTGTTTTTATTTTATAGGTCACCATGTACAATGTTCCAAATTATACTTTGTAACTGTTTAAAGAGAAAATGAAAAATTTTAGATGTTAATTTGGTTTAGAAAAAAAAAAAAAGGAGATGAGGTACGCATAATTTAAAAACCATTCCTGGGGGGTAGGAGACCAGACATAGGCAGGCTGCCATGCTTAGTTGTCTATTAGGAGAAGGGTTACATATTAGAGTCAAAAACCCGTGGTTCTACCATTTATTAGCTCTGTGACTTTGCACCAATTACTTAAATGGACCTAATTTGATTTTCTTTTACAACAGAACCAATACTTTTCTTACTAAACTGTGGTGAAGTAAGTGACTCGATGTGCACAGCCCTCTTAGCAGAGGGTCCTTGATGTAATTAGCATCATTATCTTCCTCCCCATCCACTTCCCCCAAGGCTGTATGATCCCTCTTTCCATCACCCTCTTTCTCCTTTTTCTCCCTCACCCCATGTGTATACAAAGTTGGCCTTATCTTATATCCTCTATTAAATATATTTGATTCACATTCAAAAGGTCCTAAAGTGTCTTCTGTAAATTCTCATCCAATGAATGAAAAAATATATATGTCTAACTATGTTCCAAGCACTATTATGGCACTAGAGATAACTGTGAATAGAAAAAAGACAAAATCCCTGTCGTCACAGGGCTTACTAAGTGCACAGTGATGAGGCTGCAATGGCACTCCCAATCAGCAAGGTCCTTTCACTCCCAAGAGACTAGTTAGATTTCTGTGGATTGGTCCATCTGTCCATCCACCTGTGTACCCAACTGGCCAGCCATCCAATTACAAATTGTATTGAGAAACTCCTAAATGTTAGGGCCCTGATTTGGCGTTCTTGTTCTGAAAGTGACCATAACAACACTAGGTTTTAATAAAATCCCTTTTTACACCCTTTATCACAATATGTTTGGAGATTAATTGCATCATGTGTCTGTCTGGAGGTTAAAAGCAAATGCCCCTGTTTTCTTTAATTTTTGACTCCTATTTGTTTAAAATATTGAGTACCTTTTGAATGATTCAAGCCAATTTGTGTATTCCTTCCAAATCAATAATTTGTTTTATTGAGACTTGCTCCCAGAATGCAGCTTCAAAAAGTATTTAAAATGATGGATTTGAGGATGGGAAATGATTTGGGCACTCAGCGGATTCTCCTACTTGATTTTCAAACTGTATCATGGAATGTTGTTCTCCCACCTACGTGGAGAACGAGTCTCCCATAAATACTGGTGTATACTCCCAGTTTTCCTCTCTCTACCCAATTCTCATTGGTACAGGTCTTCAGAGAAGCCAGAGTTTTTAAGATGAGGTATTTCAATTTCAAGACACTTCCAATTTCAAGACATTCCTTTAAGCCAGAGATCTTTTATCAAAGATAAAGAGGCTTGGAGTAAAAATATTTTTTTCTTCTTTTTTTTTAATTGAGACAAAATTCACAAAATAAAATTCACTGTTGGAACTATTTTAAAGTTTATAACTCAGTGGTTTTTAGAGTATTCATAATGTTGCACAACGAACACCACTAATTCTAGAACATTCCATCACTTCCCTAATTTCAAAGGTGAAACTGGACCTTCCAGTTCTCTTCTCCTCCAACCCCTGACAATTACTGCTCTATTTTCTGTCTCCATGGATTTGCCTATTCTGGGTTTTTTGATATTATATAATATGTGACTTCCTTCACTTAATAGAACATTTTCAATGTTCATCTATTTATCAGTACTTCATTCCTTTTTATTGCCAAATCCAATGTAGCACATTCTGCTTGCCCATTCATACAGGTTGTTTGCACTTTCTGGCTACTCTGAATGTTTATGTACACATTTATGCATGAACATAGTGTCCGTTCTCATGGTATATACATAGGAGTGGAATTGTTAGATCATATGGTAATTCTGTGTTTAACTGTTTGAGGAACTGCCAAAATGTTTTCCATAGAAGTTGTACCATTTTACATAAAAATAATTTTATACATATTTGCTGTTGTGTGCGAAGTATTTCTTTCTATACTAAACGGTCACTTTCCTAATTTCAAAGGTGAAAAAACAAAATGAAACCAAACGAAACAAAAACTCACTCAAGGGAATTTTAACTTGGATTTTCAAGGACAAATGTTATGTAGTAGAAAATGCTGCTTAACAAAATGAAGCAATAATTTTTTATACAAGCATTACATATACCTTTTTTCACTTCTCAAAAATATATTTATGACATAAATAACTGGAAATTACTTTTATTTCTAAGAATGAAATTGATATTTATTTGTTTAATCATCACTAAGATTCTCATCAAAAAAATTGCATTCCCCTTTTAGAAAATATTTCCATTACTATGAATGATGAAAGTCATTGTTTTCAACATTATAATGCATGTTGTATTTTAAAAGGTATCTTTATATTTAAAATGTTGTGTCTTACACCCTTTTTTATATGTAATTACACCTTGTTTTATATATAACATATCCAAACTTTAAACCCAGGACATAGAACTTCACTTATAAGTCAGAGTCTTCTGGAAGAGAAGAGAAACCTGACAGAATTTTTTTTAAGTACCAAGACTTGAAGTAACCCATGCACATGGCGTCAGTAAGGTGCTCATTCAGGTGGATCAAACCCTTGGCCACAGATCCCTGGTGAGTGTCCTTAGTGCGATGACTTGCTTTTATTCAATAATTTCTCCTAACCGTTGGTTTTATAGTTATGAATCGTCTGAATGTTTCATATGTCAAAAAGCCAAATTTTTCCAGAAATCTATGCATTACGCCTGCTTTTTTGTGTGTGATTCATTTTTATTAAACACCAATTCTCTCTGCTCTCCCTGAATCACACCACATCATCTCCAATGGGAAAGACACTCATCTAAAGGCTGTAGATTGGTGCTCTCTTACTAGGTTCAAATAGTAAAAACTTTCCTGATGTCCAGTGCAGGAGGGGCCCTCTAATTAGCAGAGATACTAGAGGGCACTTCACTAGTATGGTAGGCAAGATAACAGCCCCTGAGGAGGTCCGTATCCTAGTCCCTGGATCCTGACAATGTGTTCTGTCACAGGGCGACAGGGAATATGCTTGTGGATGACATTAAGCTTGCTCATCATCGGACCTTGGGGAGATTATTCTGGAGATGGGCCCAGTGTAATCTGGATGGACCCAGTGTAATCACAAGGGTCCTTAGACGTGAAAGAGGGGGAAGGGGAGTGAGAGGCAAAAGGGATGGGACAATGGAAGAGAGGCCAGAGGGATAGACAGCCATTGCTGGTTCTGAAGATGGAGGAGACCATCTGAACTACTTAGCTCTTCCCTAACTGGTTCATATTATTTTCCTTCCCTTCCAAACCATCTCCCCAGTCCAGATAGGTTTTCTTCCCTCCTCCCTCCTTCCAGTTGGTTCCCCTTCATGTCATCCAGGGTACACTGGTCTTTGCACTGTCTCTGAACAAAGCTGCCTCCTTCCTTCACTCCTCTGCATTTCATTCAGAGAGTCGCCCCTCTTCCCCCAGCTACTTATCTGGGTCTCACCTTCAGGGTATCCCCAGGACCCCAGACCCAGTGGGGACCCCACTAAATGGCTGTGAGTACTTCTTGACTGATTAGCAAGAGGGGAGGTAATGATGACATCCAGAGAGAGGATAACATTTATCTTGTCACAGATGACAGCTGCCTATTAGAAATAAAAAGAAGCTTTCTGGGATTTATTCCTTTGTTCTTTCTCTGTTTGGTTTGTTTTGCATGAAAATGAACAGTTTAAATTAATCTCCTTTTTTTGCTATTTCATAGGTCACTTATGTTCATCCTCTTTTCTGTACAACATGTATATGGGGTAAGTACATTAATTAACTCTAATTGCATGCATTACTCTCATTATAAATCTTTTTGTTTCAAACAAGTCACTCGGTGGGACTCTGCTTTCTCATCTGCAAAGTGAAGGGTTGGGCTAGGGGAACTCTGAGGTTTCTTTTCTATTTTATAGTCAAGACTACTTAGCAAATAATTGCCAACATATTGGAGATTTCTTTATTTTATGACATAATCTTTTGTTAAAATCTGTTTTGTTTTGTTTATTTTTTGTTTTGTTTTGTTGTTGTTGTTGTTGGAGAGGGGCAGGAAGCTGCTGGGTCACTTCAAGATTAAATCAAGAAATATAAGATTAAATGTGAACATTTTGACTCTGGAGAAAGAGAAGCCTAGAATATTCTGTAACAAGATCTCTTTCTTCTGCTTCCTCACTGAGGAATCAGAATTACTAAACCCCACCCCAGGCGTTTCTGGGAAATCACACCATGGACCCCCTGTAAGGTAGACCTTGAGACAGCTGCATGGGTTTAGTCACTATAGAGCACATCTCCATTTGTGCATCCTCTCTAGCTTGGATTTATCCAATCTAATTTCTGTGATTATTTAAGTTAATAACATAGGTCTTTTCAAAGCCAGTTAAAATAGGAAGTTGCCTTCTGTTGTTCTTTTCCTACCAGTCAGGAACAGAAAGCACAGGCGTCAAGGGAATCAGAAGCTCTCCCCAAGCAGTCATAGTTCACACGCATTTGAGAGCCTCATCTGAAATAATGAATGGAAACCCACTGAAAATTATATATCTGGATTTTTTTTTTACCTGATTTCTCCATGTTTATTTCTGTATTACATTATTTTTTCCCTATTGTAAGAGTCTACAGTCTTAAATTTCACTTCCTTTGTTTCTTTTTCTTTTTTTTAAATTATTTTTATTTTTAGTTTTTTAAAGATTTTTATTTATTTGACAGACAGACCACAAGTAGGGAGAGAGGCAGGCAGAAAGAGAGAGGAGGAGGAAGGCTCCCTGCTGAGCAGAGAGCCCGATGTGAGGCTGGATCCCAGGACCCTGGGATCATGACCTGAGCCGAAGGCAGAGGCTTTAACCCACTGAGCCACCCAGGCGCCCCTCACTTCCTTTGTTTCTTATGCTCTGTATGAGTGAATAAAATTCTTGAACCAGACTGTTCTAGCCTGGACCCTCCTAGTGGGTTGTGCTGTACAGAGGTTTTAGAGATATTGCCCCAAAAGTAGCTTATACTGTAGTTGGGTTTGAAAGGTGGTGATGTAAATCAATGCAGTAGCTATGGAAGGCAACTTGGCATTATCCATCCGAATTGCAAATGTATAATCCTGTTGAACACAGGTATTTTCCTTTTTGGAATTTGTCATATATATTTATACTGACTTGGGCATAAAGAAAATGCCCAAGAACACTGGCTTCTCGGGAGCGTTGAGTAACAAGAGACGTGAGATAGCTAAACACCCATCAAGAAGGTCTGGTTAAACAAGCTATGGTACTTCATGCGATGGAGAGGGGTTCTGTTAAATTGGAATGATTTTGAAGATGTCTGATTAAGAAAACAGAAAGGTACAGAGAAATACACCCTTTGGGTTAAAATAAAACAAGACCAAAGTGGCCAAAGAATGCATCTGTGTGTACGTACATATGCCTGGGTGTACACGTGGGTTTGTGTGTGCATGTGTATGTCTGCATGTTTGTACATGTGTGTGTGTATGTTTACTTGTGTGCACATATGTTTGTGCGTGTGTGTGTATGTGATCATGGCATGAACATGCTTTTAACTATCCAGACCCTGAGTGAGAACAGTGACTGCCTCTCCTGAGTTGGAAAAGAAGATTTCTTCTTCCATTATCCTTTTGCCCTATTTGAACTTTTAGTTTTTGTGCAAATGTTGTTTTTTAAAAAAAGAAAAAAATAGAGGCAGAAATGTAGGACTGGTTATTAATCTAGAAATTAATAACTTCTTAAACCTTTTATTCAAGATAAATTTGTTTAAAAATATCTGAGATAAAACGGATAGGAACTTTTCCATTTTCCTTTTTGAAGAGGAACATTAGTTTTTGAGAATGCCAGTGTGTTCCTGGTGAATATGGTTTATACATTAAATGTTGCCTTGTCTGGGGTATGGTCTTTATCTTTTTCAAATGGGTTGACACGATCTGTTTTTGAGATGCAGCTTCTTCTTTTACAAATGCCTCCCCCTTTTAAGGTGGCATTTATTGGGAAACAAGTAACGTAGAAGAACTTCAGAGACTGAAATTATCTCTTGCCTTTTCTCTTATCAGTATCAAAGCTTTATATGCAACTATTTCTTTTTCTTTACTAGAATCTGCTAACTTATCTAATTTATTTTAAAATGATAATTTCCTGAAATGTAATTTTGCTACAAACATCTCTGTGATGCTTGGCACACAGTTAAGTTAAAAAAAAAAAAAAAGCCAAAACAAACAAACAATAAGAGAACAAACTTGCCTTTATTATCAAGCCAGCTAATCAGCCAGCCTTCTTTTTCTGGTTGTTTTGATATCCCACTGAACACATAGTAATGAATCCCAACCTTAAGTGAACCCAAGTGTTCAGACTAGTTATTTTATGTGTTTTCATGCTGTCCTGGACCTGGCCTATTTCATTTTTTTTTCACCTTATCAGAGTTTTGAAATTGATGTTTCTGCATTCATAGATAACAGTGTGACTCAACCCTCAAGAGGTATATATTTCTGAAACTTCAAATACATTCTTTAACTTAACTCTTGTCAAGGTTTACATTCTTATATACTTTCAATGACCCTAAGGAGTTTTGTTTATAATAATGTCTTTTTTATTAATGCTCAATTTAAAGTTTTTTTTATTTTTTTTGGATTGCCTCTGAGCGTATTTTCCCATAAAAAAGAGGTCTAAATTGTGTGATTGAAAAAAATGCATTTTGGATAGACTCTTTTCCCTCCCATACACATATTCATATACACATGTGTATGTATACACATGTATATATTCCTATGTACACTACTCAGATGTATTTACATATATGCTTATGCACATAGTTGTGTATGTATGTATAGAGGTCTCTCCATCAGAACTATTGGTTCAAATGTTTTAATGTTCCCCGCCGTACTTTGACATAAAAGCTTAAATTTATAGCCTTGGGTGTAAAAGATCTATCAATCATAGAAATGTATGGTTAATACATAAGAGTTGCAGTGAGGCCTGGACCAGCAAGATGATGAACTAGGGGAAGTTTATCCCTGGTGCCCTTCTGATTTTCCTATCCACACTCTCAGCTCCTAGCATCTGGAGCTGCTTTTGTCACTATTCCCTCCCAATTCACGGCCCCAGGCTCTGAAGGAATGCTCAGCGTCCATTGTCAACTGCAAGTGCCTCATGGTGGCTGTTCTGTTGTTAAGGGGTCAATTTATGGAAACAGTTACTCTAGGATTATGCTTTTGTACCGAAGTGACAGATGACTCTGGATATAGACAATGAGGATTTGTGGGAACAAGGCGCTGATTCTTCCCAAGGGATGTGTGTGTGTGTGTGTGTGTGTGTGTGTGTGTGTGTGTTTGGAGGAAGCATGAACATTAAGAAAATATGTGAGTGTGGAGTAACTCTTAATGAAAATTTTGGAGGGAAGTTAGGGAGAAGTGGAGAAAGTGCCCAAATGATTCAAATTCAAGAGCTTTCTGGTTGAGAGACACATTAGAAGACCCTTCTTGGAGTTTCAGCAACTTGCAGGAAACAGTTGTCACATGAAGTCCACAGCTGTGACTATAGCAGTGACCAGGAAGGACTCAGCGTTCTTGGAGGGGAAGCAAGAGGGTCCTAAAAAGCAGGCCAATTTATAATCTAAGTGAGACACCATTGTGTGCTTAGTTTTCCTAACCATATAACTTATACTCTAAGATTATGCACAACTTAGTAAGTGATATCTTGCTAGGAGAGAGACATTACAGAAGATTTTGGCCAGTGAAAAGTGGGTTCAGAAGCAGGCTTTTTTTTTCTTTCTTTTTAATGCTAGCTCACATGAACTTTTATTTTGCTCGCATAATCATCTTCCCTCTTATCAAGCCACAGTGTAATTTCTTTGCCTTTTTATATATCAACATTAGCCTTTTCTTTTCACAGATCCAAAGTTCAAAGTATACTGTGGAATTCTCATGGGTTAGAGAAAGCAAGGTGTTTGTTATAATGTACACAACAGGTACCTAGCTAAGTGAAGAATATTGCTTTACTAAACCAGATGCTTCACTTTCCAGAGTGGAAAGAAGTTTGTGGGTCCTTGCGGAGGAAGAGATTGCACAGTGTGCCAGTGCTTTCCTGAAAAAGGGTCTCGGGTAAGTGATGTAAAAATCTGCATGGTTGGTGGGAGGGAGAGATGGGGAGTTGCTAATCAAAGGGCATAAAGTTTTAGTTGTGCAAGGTGAGTACACTCTAGAGATCTGCTGTACAACATCTTCCTACAACCGACAGTAATATAATATTCACTTAAAAATTTGTGGCAAAGGTAGATCTCTTATTAGGTGTCCCTACCATACTAACATTTTGAAAAAGACCCACATGGACAGCATACTGGAATTTGAGGTTTTGTGAATGCTTCATACTAAGGAGTCGCAGATTCTTAGCATGTTCTGGTAATTGTCAGTGTTGATAGGTTTCACAATTAAAGTTCTGTATATCCTGATAAGAGATCCCAATTATATTACACTATGTGTCATGCTTGGAAATGCAAGCTGTGATTCACCCAGTGTTTTCTAGTCTTGTGAACTGCCTTATGCAAAAAGGGTCCTCGTGTCAAATGGTCTATACTTGGACACCACCATCTTGAAACTCAGGTTGCATATCAACATTTTAAAGGCTCTGAGAAGTACTGCAGTGAGGGGGGAAAGAAGGCTTTTTTAATCTTACTTAAAGTGGTATATCCGGACATTTGACTACAAGACTGTTTTTTGGATAACATCTATTGAGATCACATGGAATAGAATTCTATAGTTGAAGTGATAGCTGCTTCTCCTGTGCCAGGCACTGTTCTGTTCTGAAAGTTCTTCAGCTCTCTGGCTCCTCATGACAACTCTCTTACCATCTTATCATGCAGAAGATAAAAGCTCAGAGAGGTTTAATGTCTTGATCAAGTCCACCCGGGATGGCCCCCTGGGTGACTATGCAAGATTCTCTATCCTGCCATGCACAATAGGCCTCGTAGCTACTGTGTTTCAGGTCATTTGAACATTTATGGACTTCCTCCCTTATATTCTGACAGCAGCAGTTGGCCGCCCACTAACTCATTTGTGCTGAAGCATTAGATCAAACAATTCTTCTGATTTAAAATACTCCCACAATCTTACAAGAAAAGTGCATGCTTCAGAAACTTCAGGTTTTTTTGAGTCAGAGCAATGGTTCTGTTGGAACGTGTCCATATCAATCCTATAGAGCATGACACTCAAAAAGCACAATTCAGTAAAGATCAGTCTACAAGGATGCAAAACATCTCCTAAGAGAAGGGACCTTATATTTTCCCACAGCTTCATTCTATCTGCACACAATACATGGGCAGTATGTCAGAGGCTTCTCTGTTCAGCTCTATCCCTGAAAGCTGCCACCCTATTGAGCTTCTGCTCTGGCAAGTCCCTTTCTGTTCAAGACGCATTGTTTTTTTTTTTTTAGTACTTCCCAAGCTTTGGCGCTCAGAGTTTATCTTGAGCTTTTCCAAGTTGCCTTCATGATATCATTTAAAAACAAAAGGGGCAAACTTCTAGTTTTAAAATAAATAAGTCCTGGGAAAATACTGTAGAGCATGGAGACTATAGTTCAAAATACCGTTTTGTATATTTGAAAGTTGCTGAGAGTAGATCTTAAAAGTTTTCATCCCAAGGGGAAAAGAAAAAAAAACAGTAGCTGTGTGATGAGAGATGCTAAGGAAATGCGTCATGGTGATCATTTTGCAATATACACATGTATCAGATTTTGATGCTCTATACCTGAAACTAACATAATCCTATATGTCAATCATAGCTCAATAAAAAATTCTTTTAAGAACTAAGGATGTCTAAAGCTAGCAAACTAGGAAGTACTTAAGCCTCTTTTACATAAACGTACACGTTATTTGGGGATGGAGGAAGCCTGGATTTCATGTGAAAATTTTTTAATGAAAGCATATGAAGACCATGTAAATGAGAAGAAAACGAAACCAGTGCACCTAAATGTTAAGACCCTTTGAGTTTGAGACCCAAGAAAAATGGATCGATCAGCTTTAGGAGAGGAAGGGGACAGGGGCACCAGAAAACAAAGAGGAACAGTTGCTTGGATAAAGCTCTGATTTAAATGAGGCTGAGAGTTATTTTTAGTGGGGACATTTAGTGATGTCTAGAGAGACTTGTTTGGTTATCACAGCTGGGTCAGGGGGCGCTACTGGTGTCTAGTGGGTACAGGCCCCAGGGTGGTGCTCAGCACCTGCCACGCATGGGCCAGCCCCTACCCCAAAACTTACCCATCTCCAAACGCCCACTGTGCTGAGGTTGGGAAACCCTGCTCGATCGATCGCTGCCACAGCTCGGTGAGGCTGCTTTGACACATAGTTTCATGTTTCCCTGCAAAGCACCTGAATTTCCAATTGCTAGTGTGTGGAAGAGGCAGGAGAACCGCCCTGGTAGCTGACTTCAGTTGCAGCGTTGGACAATCACGAGGGGATGATGACGCTCAGATTCAAACACCAGACCTTCGTCATAACTTTGTGAGCCCAGGGCACCTGAGCCTCGGTTTCCTTGTATTCCCACCATTAGTCCTTTCTCTTGTGTTTCCTGGGATGTTCAGCAGTCACCAGCACTGCACCTGACGTCCCATAACGCAGTGTCTGGGGCCAGGGGTTGCGAGGGCTGACGGGACGGGCTGCACTCTGCGGTCTGTGTCCCCGTTCCTGGGTGGTCAGGGAGAGCAGAATGCACACCGCTCCACCTCTGCCCTTTCCAGCTAGATGGCCCCCTCGCGCAGGCTGCGAGTTGCTGGCGGCGGTTTCCAGCTGGGAGTCTGGGAGCTCGGCTGGCGCATAACTGGGAGGTGGTATGGGTGTGAGGGCTACCGAGGGCTCAGCAGTCAGCCAACTCACATACCATCTCCAGGCTGCGGTGACAGCTCAAGGGGGGCTAGAGAAACAATAATAGACCCCCTTTCGGAGGGTTGAGGAGCCGCCTAAGGGAGCAGAGCCTGCCAGCCAGGCGTTCCTCAGAAGCAAATTATTCCCCTTTTCGGGGTGAATGCCCGAGTGAGTAGTTTAAGCCCCGATCAGAACTGCTGTGTCTGGAGCAACTGCTGGGAAGCCAGGCCGGCCCTGTGCCCTGGAAAGACCGGGGGTTAGGGCTGGAACCGGGGACCCACGTGGGAGTTTGAGGTGGAGCTGGGGCGTATCTGGGTCAGGGAACCAAGGACTGACAGTTCTGACAAAGTGAAGTTCAGCTGCAACCATGGACCGTGAAGGCCCCTAGTCTAGCTTCACCGTGTTTTTCCACCAGCCATTCCTGCTGCTTCCTTCCCCACCCCCGCCCCGCCCCGCCCCAGCTGCATCTGTTGAGCCACTCACTCCCTTGAGCATAATCTGAACCTTCTCACCTGCCTACCCCTTTCTGGAATGTCTTCCCATTTGCACTCAGCCTCTGTCTTTCCTGCCCTCCCCAGAGGAGCTCTGTGGAGACCCCAGCCCTCCCAAGGCATCCCCTCCAACTCCCCCCAGCCAGTACCGATGCCCCTGGTGGGGACCCCGTTCTCTTCCCTCACTGTTCGGACCTACAGCTCTGTTTGGGTGTGAGCATGGATGCCCTTGACCCTCTTGCTGAGATCATAAGCACCCCCTCCTCGCCCTCCTTCAAGGTGCTCATTTGGACACACATACAGTGTTGATGTTGACTCCTGGACCACAGTGGACACCCTAGAATTGAAGCTGCTTACTTGTGTTTCACCCCTTAAGAACTGGGGTCGGTTTCTTGTACGGCTTCGAGATGATAACGTTACATGGCACATTAAGGCAGTTAGTCATAAATCAAATACGTTAAAACCAGACTCCAGCCTGGGCAGGATCGGGATCCTGCGTGGGTAGCCATGCTGTGCCAGAGCATGCCTGCAGGGACACCTACCATATCTGAAGTGGGGGATCAGAATTAGCAGGGAGCCCCTCACCCCAATCCTCCCCACACCTACACACGTGCATCTTTAAGCCTGTTACTAAATGCATAATCTCATGTAAATTCAAATTCTCTTGTGGTTTCAGGAAGGGCCAGAAATAAGTGCCTGAAGCAGTGGCAGCCAACAGCCCTTTAAGGGCTCAGGACCATTCTGGAAAGAGCTCCAGGTGGAGGGTGGGAGATTGGAATGCCTATGGCTTCTTCTTTGGGGTTCAGAGTCTCAGCTGGGAAATAAGTGTTTGTCCTGTGGGGCTGATCCTGTCCCTCCCAGCCCTAACAGGCTCAGGTTCTGTGATGTGGGCGTGGCCTTTTACGTGTATCAGCTATATAATCGGCTTCCAAAATATTCTGCAACTATGCCCTAACATCTCCCCTAACTTCATGGTAGTCCCTCTTTAAGGACATGAATGAGGTGGCATTGGGCAAGATTTTAAGGTTTTCTTTACTAATTTCAGCAGAGGAATCTTCATGTTTTTGATGGCTGCCTTCTTGCAGGGGAAATTATGTGTCTTTACAGAATAGGATGGGACCTTTTACAAGTTCCACTTTAGTAACTAGAAGGATACTAAAGACTCTTTCTACAACTTTTTCCAAAATAAAATATATGTCCATACTGTCTTTTGTTCAAGGGAGTCTAGCCGCTATTGAACTGTTAACTGTTATAATAAGAACTTTATAGTTTGGTGGTTTTTATACAAGGGGTCAAAGAGCTTAAAACTCAAGACCTGTCTTAGTTTTTGCGGTTTGAAAGCTAAAATCACACATTAGCAAATCAGTGTTTCCTGTGGGGATTTTAAATCACAAATAATGTACAAGTATTTTCCCCCACAATCTCATTCATTTGTCCCACACACTCCTAAGAGCCTGCATTCCATGATAAAAATGGAATTTGCTTGGGGGATTTTAATTATTAACATTTTTTATTGTTAAATTATTTGCACACAAAGTTCTAGAACTCTATCTCTTTATCCCTCACACAGCTGTATTCTAGTACACTGTAGCCTGATAAATGGTACAGAGCAATTAGTATTAGATCCCAAAGTTCCCATAACTCACTTATGCTATATTTTGGTGTAGGCCAATTCCAATGACAACTGACAAATTTGATCTTTCTCTTCCAAGAATGCACTCCCTAGCTCATGTTGTCTCTGTTGGAGAATTCTCTGAGACATGAAGCCAGGCCTGATGGAAGTCTCGGGGGCTTTTAGGGGACAGCAGGTAACTCGAAGGAGGGGCCCCAGGAAGGGATATTGGCTTCGGGGAACTTAGGGAGCTACATATAGTGCATTTGTCACGGAAAGGCATCAGGACCCAGAACTGGAGAAAATATAGTGTCTACAGAACAAATTCCCCAGTACAATTTAGCTCACCAGCTGTTTATGACTTTGGCTTTGCTTGTTAAATGTTCCCCTGTCAGGAATAGTAACCTTGATTTCTGAAGAATGAAAAATTTGCAGAAGTGAACAGAATAGATCTTCAGTTGCAGAGGCTGGAGGGAATATTTCTGAGCAGGGCGTGGGAAACCAAGTGGGGAGAGTGAGGACACATGTCAATCATTTTATACTATTTGGTCTATTAATAATCATGGTAGAAGTTACAGTAGTGGCTTGTGTCCATATACAAGAATGACTTCAACTAACACGACTTTCAGTATGCTGACAGAGCTCTCTCTCTCTCTAAATCTAGCATTTGTGCTAGAAGGCAGGAGAGAAAACTAGCTTGTATTTGGCTATTATGTGGTAGAACATGTTGTTTTTCCAAACAGGCCAGGTGTGCCGAAGCTCACTAGGGAGTCCTAGTGGCAGTTTGGTTGTGAAGGGAGGTTTTGGCGTATCTGCCCTGATCAGTCACCTTATTAAATGGCCAGTGATTTGCAGCAGAGCCTTTGGCCTCTGCATGTGGAGTTCAATTCCATAGCAACGAAGACTGCTGAGCTCTGCGACCCAGCATGAGCTGAGGCCAGGCGGCCGCAGAGCTCAGCAAATGTGGGGACTACGCTGAACTTGAGAGGATCAAGGTCATTGCCAAAGGGGAGACGGTCTTGTTGGTGGTGAGAAACAAGGGCCAGCAATACAGGTGCTTCCCAAAGCAGGCCATAGTCCCCGCAGGAGAACGAATTTGTAGCTCTAGAAAACCTCTCTAGGGCAAGGGTAACATCTGACTAAATTAATTAAAATGCTGAATTACAAAGAAAGTTAAAGTAGATTTCTCCTTTCAAATACTATTTTCAGTAAATTGCCAAGAAATCCCTGGGGGAAACAGCTCTGTCTCAAAGATGCTAATTTTTTTCATTCCTGCGTCCTGGGAGCTCATCTGCAATTCATTCAGCAGATAGCCATTCATTCATCCCATTCATTCATAGTCCTTGAGCATTTGCCCTGTACCTGCCTTCACGAGGCTTTAATGAGTAAGAAAAAGTCCTTGTGGTCTGGAACTCAGAGACCAGCAGAAGGGACCAAGATGCACGGTTGGCCATTATTTCTGGGTGGCCGAGGAGTGCCAGGCACTGTTAGGATCTTGGGGGGCATCAGGGTAAGAACAGACAGAAAGCAAGGATCTCTCCCTGGGAGAGTGGGTGGGGAGGGGGGGGGATTGAGGCGGAGATAGTGGAATCAGAGGTCATCTAGTGATGGCCTGGCACCATGTCCTGTCAGTCCCTAGGGCAGACACAACAAATTACCACATGCTTGGTGGCTTAAAACCAGAGAAATGTATCTTCTCGAAAGTTCTTGAGCCAGAAGGGCACAGGCAAGGTGTTGCCATTGCTGTACTCCCTCCATAGGCAAGAAGGGAGGCTCCATCCACTGCCTCTTCCAGCTTCCATGGCGACTATCAGCATTCCTCAGCCTGTGCCCCTGCCCCTCCAACCTCTGTCTGCACACTGCACCGCCTTCTCCTCTGTGTATCTGTGACGAATCTTCTTCTGTGTCCCAGGACCCGTCAGATAATCCAGGACCAGCTCCTTCTCTCAAGGTCCTTAATGTCAGCACCTTGTTTGCCATCTTGCGGGCTTTCCACAAACATAGGGATTAAGATCAGACATATCTTCTTGTGGACACCATTCAGCCCACTGCAAGTGTCTGGGCTGAGAGAACAGCCTCTGTTCGGTCCTGAAGGGAGAAGGAGACAGGCTGGCGTGTTTGAGGAATCATAAGGAGCTGGAAAGCTTTGGCTGTAGTAGGTGAGGGAGGAAGGGACATGAGGTGCGGCGGGGGGGGGGGCGGGGGGGGGAAGCAGGCACAGGCTCTTTCCAGGTAACAAGGAAGGCTCTGAAGGATTTTGAGGAGTGTGGAAGCGTGTTGGATATGTGTTGTAAAGAGATCATTCCTGCTGCTGTTTGGAGGATACAGGGAGTGTATGTGGGGGCAAGGGGCAGTGTTAGGGAAAACCTGTCAGGTTTTCGTCCCAGATGGGAGGTGCGGTTGCTTAGCAAGGGGGTGCATGAAGAGGTGGGGGAAGCAGATGGGTGGCAGGGATATTTGGGAGGCAGGACGGATAGGAACGAGGAGGACAGTGGAGGTAGGCCGGCGAGGGGCGGACGGCTGTACCGGGAGTGCTGTATGACCAAGGAGCATGTTGCAGGGCATGATCTACAAGTCCCATTTTGGATTTGTAGAGCTGGAGGTCAGTTGAATATGGTCAGGGCTCCACAGGGAAGTCGGGGCTAGGGAGGGAAGTTGAGGGGTTGGTTGTTCAGCATTAGGCGCCATTAACTCCATGGAAAAGGTCAAGTTTGCCCTAAAGAAAGTGAGAAGAGACCAGGGCAGCCCTGTGGAGCTCCTAGGGGCTTCTCTGCAGCAGGAGGAAGGGCGTGGGCACAGAGGACACAGGAGAAAACACGGAGAAGACAAGGTGCAGGGATACTGAGAAAACAGAGCAGGGGTCAGCTGGTTCCAGCCCCTCAGGGAGGCCACTGGGAGCTCCCCACACTGTTTCATTCAGTTTCCACAGCAGAGGTATGTCGGGCTGCTCTTCTGCTGTTTTTAAAGATGGGGAAGGCACTCTTCAATAACCAGGTTCAAGAGGTGATTTATTTATTGCTCAGCAGTGAAGCCCTACCTTCTGGTTCTCAGAGCAGGGTTCCTTCCTCCGCACCATGCAGCCTCTCAAGAACATGACTGGGAATCCCAGGTCAGTGCTACTCCAGGCCAAATGGACCAGTTTATCCTCTCATTAGCAAGTGAGGTGATCCGAAGGTACAAGAAGACACTCTGCCACCACAGTCCAGTCTCCTTGGACTGTAATCCTTGAATAACACCTTTTCGTTATTTATTTTTATAACCCTTCTTGATATCTAGCACTTTAGACCTGGTGGCGCTTAATTAAAGAGCTCTGTTCCTCATGGAGGCCTGTTTGAGGCTTTAGGTGATGCTCTAGTGTCACCTAGTGGATCACTCTTTGAATTACAGCCAAGCTTGGAAAAGGCAGGATGGGTGGCACTGAATGGTGTGTTTGAATCAGAATGTCTTAATCCATTCACTATTCCCTGAGTTCGTGTTTAGAATGTACACCGTGCCAGGCAGTGGCCATGGTTCTGGAGTGGTAATAAAATGTGCACACATCCCTGGCCCCAAAAAGCTCTCTGGAAGACATCATCCCAAGCACATATTCCTTAAACTAACATGCATGAAACCATAATGAAAAATAGGTGATGAGTCTTTTTAGGTGCTATTTTAGGGTGGACAGAAGGGTTTGTGCAACAGTGAGATTGATCAGAACTGGGGTGAAAAGAGCAGAGAGAGACAATTGAAGTTTGAGGACCTGAGTTTGAATCTTCGTTTTCCTAGGCGATAATCAAGTGGTCTCTGTCTCTCTGAGCCTCAGTAACGTCATTTGGGAAACAGAAAAGTAGCTATAGGGTGGCTTTCTGCTTTATGGATGTAAGGATTCCATGAGATGAATGCACAGTGCTGTGTTGGTGCCTAGAACAAGTGTCTTCCCTGCCGCCACCACCATGATGGTTTGGGTGGGAGGAAGGTTGAGTCTGAGCTACAGATGGAGAAAGGCTGCCATTGCTTCAGGCAATGCGTGTGATTGGAGCAGAAGGTGTAGGTGTGGAAGTGACAGGCAGTAGGTTAGGCTGGGGGGGGGTGAAGGGCAGACTGTCTGCATTTTAGTGGGTGATGAAAACAGTGACAGGGGCAAGAGAAGACTGCAGAGGAGTTGACAGTTGTCTGTAGAAGTGTGTGGAAGCCCAGGGTGAAGGAAGGGAGGGGGGCTGGTGCTTGGGTAGCCCTTGCGAGATGACAAGACCAGGACAGGGAGTCTCTGCAGGGGGATGACAGTAAGACACATGAGATTTAAGTCAAAGAGAGTAGGGTGGCCTTGGCCACAGGGTGGACATGGAGAACAAGTGAAAGCTGACAGCCATGTGGTGAGCTTATAGACGGAAGGAAAAAATTGCCATCTGTTGGGTCTGGGAAGAACGGGACAGGGAAGCTAGTTTGGGAGTGATGTGCTTGGCTTCTCACGTGAGGAGTGTGAGGGAGGAAGGTTCAAGAAGGGTCTAGAAAACAGTTTTGAGATTGACAGGATCTGAGAATGACAAAAATAGAGGCCTTTAGTTAATTTGATGAATATTGCTGTTTCCTAAAGAAACTTTACAAAAGAATATAGAGTACATTGGGATAATTTTTTTTTTTAAGTTTAAAAATAAGACGAGGCTGGAGGCAATGGACGTGTCACTGCAGGTGTGGTGTGAGTGAGGGTTGGTGGAGGGACCCTCCACTGTGCCAGGCTGAGGTGTGGGAAGAGGAGGGGTTTGGGGAGCAAATGACTGATGCACGTACGAAGCAAGCCTACTAGGCATGGGTGTCTGAGTAAGTTATACCCCTAAATAGACTTTTCTAATCTACCTGGGAAAACTAATTCACTTTTCTCGGTGTTGGTGGATGGATTAAATGAAGCAAGGTCTGGAGAGTAACAGGCACAGGACCAGACTCCATAAACAAATTCCTTCCCTTCCTGGACACTTTGATGATCACTGTCATGGTCATAGAGACTGAGGGTGATTTGGAAATGTGTATGTAATTTGTGTAATAAAAACATCTTTCATAGTCATTGTTCATTCACTAATGAATGAACAAACAAACATACGTTTGTACTTCTTTGCACTGATTCAGCTTCTGGTTGGGAAGGAACAGAAAGTTGTTGCAGACGAAGTGTGAGTGTGTATGGGCTTGTAGTTGTCTATCTGTCGTTATTTCTCCCAAACCTCCTACTGCTAACATGACAAGTTTCTTAGATTTTTGTCATTCCCCAAAGGGTTTGCTCCCTGGGAGCAAACCCATCAGTGGCAGCCCAAAAGGCTGAGTTGGAAGATTTTGGTTTTTAAAAATGTACATATTCTCTCATCTATTGATCTGTTCTACCAAGTTGTGAAATCATAATGATTTGGTCTTCATCTTGCTCAAGAGCCGTGCCTGGCAGAGATGATTCACAGGTGACAGAATCCTAAAGGAATGCCCTGGCCGCAGAGGGCTGGGTGACTCTGTCTACTCCGATCACCTTTGTCCGTTCTTTGAACAGCTGGCCCGGGAGCCTGCTGCTCCTGGCAGCCTCAGGAGAGAGGCACGTAGGGCAGGTCCGGTGACACGCCATCAACGAGGATGAAGAAGATGACCTATGGCATCACAGGGCATTCCGCAGGTTCCTCAGTGGGCAAAACAACGGTCATTTCTGGATTCAGGGAATCTTTATTGATTTTGCTGTCTCTCACTGAAAGTCATAAGCTACAAAGGCATTTCTGTGCACACAGTAGCAAAAAAAAAAAAAAAAAGAAAAGAAAAAAGAAAAAAAAAGAAAGAAAGAAAAAAAAAAAAGAATCTTAAAAAAGGAAAGGGAAGGAAAGGAAGGAAGAAAAAAAAAGAAAAAAAAAAAAAAAAAAAGAAAGAAAGAAAAATAAAAAAGAATCTTAAAAAAGGAAAGGGAAGGAAAGGAAGGAAGGAAAATTAAGAAAAAAATTAAGAAATTAAGAAAGAAAGATCAGTAGATACATCAGGGAAACTACATCTGAAAGTCAGTCAGTCATTCCATGGGGCATTTCTTTTTTCCTTTTTGCTAGCCTGAATCCAGTGTAGCAATCCCACTGCATATCATATTGTTTTTTTTTTTTTTTTTTTTTTTTTTTTTAAAAGATTTTTTTTTTTTATTTGACAGAGAGAAATCACAAGTAGATGGAGAGGCAGGCAGAGAGAGAGAGAGAGAAGCAGGCTCTCCGCTGAGCAGAGAGCCCGATGCGGGACTCGATCCCAGGACTCTGAGATCATGACCTGAGCCGAAGGCAGCGGCTTAACCCACTGAGCCACCCAGGCGCCCTGCATATCATATTGTTGTTCTTGGGTGAAGGGCACGTGGTTAGGAGGAAAATATTTCTTTAAAATTCTTTTTTTTAAGATGCAAAATTCTTTTGATTATTTAATGATCCTCTAGTTATAGAAACATCGCTTACAGGCTTGTTATTTATGTCTGTTCATCCTGAAGTTAATTCCATTATAACCTTATATATGAGTGAGCTCAAATATTTACTTGTACTTTATGGTTTTTTTAAACTGACCCCTTTTTAAAATATGAAATAGTTTAAGGAGATTAGAATTATCCTCTACATTGCTGTGGATAAATTATTTACACAAATTAGATGAACTAGCTATGACTATTTCAAAGACTGGTGTTTGGAAAAATTTCATGAGCAGCTTTCTGACAGATTTAATATTGTGATACGAGGTTTAGTGTATTTCTTTAAAAAATTTATCCTGTAATGAATTACCTATTAATGTGAAAAATAAAAACAAGGCTAAAAGTAAAACAAACCACAGTCTTCCCCAATGGTTGTAAATAAGTAAGCATTTAATACTTTATGCTAGTTTTTCCACCTATAAAGTAGGGGTTATATTTGCCATTTAATATGGTTGAAATGATGGTATAACATCACTGTGTTTTATCTGAAGAAGAAGTTACAAATATCGTTGCAATTAGGGCCATTGCTCATGGTGTCAGGTTGTGCTCTGCTCACCTCAGTGTGGAATCATTGACTATTTCACTGTTTGTGTTTTATTAAGTATTTATTGTCCTTCCTATCATCGAAATCTTGGGCACATAGCCTGTGCCCTCCAGAAGTTCATGGTTAGCAGTTGTGGGGTTGAGGGATAAAGAGACGGTCACTCTAATAGACGAGGGGTGTTATTATAGAAGCATCTTCGAGAACCATCTAGTTCTGAAGGATGTGTGAGGGGAGGACAGGAGGTTGGAAAGTCTTTCCATGGGAGCACTAAGAGGTAACCTTAGGAGTGAGAGGGACATTTCTGAGACAGGATACCAAGTCTGTGAAAGAACAGAGCTTATTCAGAAAGGGCAAGGCAGTCAGTGTAACAGATTAGGGCGAGGGTTGGGGGGCGGGCAGTGAGGAAGGACACGGGGTTCAGAGATGAATAATGTAAATAACCATTCCTTGTTTTATTTTATTTTAAAGGCTTTTTAGATGGCAACTTCTCAAATCAGGATTCATTTGTGTACTGAGCAGTGTTTTATTATTCTTACCACCATGGGAAACATTTCCACTCCTTTATTTTTTTCTCTCCCTAAAGTTCCATTAGCTCACCAGATCCAGTCTTGCGCATCCAGAATGAAACACATTAAGGAGATTTATAGGCAGTTAATTGACTGTCTCTTTCTCAGTTACCCTTTTATGTTTAAATGTATATTTTGTTGTTTCTAAATGTTACATTGTTATAAAGTATAACATTCACAAAAGGTAATTTGGAGTTTTCTTTGGTAAATTACCTGTAAGATGAAAAGATAATTCCCAAACTTAACGAAAAAGCAGTTAATTTCCTGACTCTTATATTCAGGAAATCTTACCAAGTAAGAGCAATTAACATAGGTTTTTTTAAAAAGGGAGCTGAAGTCATTATTTATTCTTTTAGATTGTTGTTTACAGTTTGTGCAATATTTAAATTGATATGCCCTCAAAATGCCCCCAAAAGATTTGTTCCTGTATAATTACATTTCATATTTTATTGTTGTCTGTTTTATAATACATATTTATAGATTTAAGCTTCCTTGAAAATTCTAAGCTTTTAGTATTTTTATGGACACTCAATAAATAGTAGCTGTTACGATGATGATGAAAAAGCATGAAGAGAAGGGCAAGTTCAAATGAAGTATGATTTTTGATTTGCGAAGTTTAGTCAGGTGATAAAGGTTGTTGATAATGTTCGTTGAGTCGGTAACTTCATGGTGAAAGAGAAATGTTAGTCTTTATTAGAAAGGTCATATTTGCTGTTGGTAAATGGTAACATTGCTCTGGCTTGCATTTTCCCTCCTGAGGCATGACAAAATGTTATTTCTTGTATATCCCTCAAGAAATGTACCTTTATAAACATGCATTTAGAGAAGATGTCTGTCCATTTGTTTTCCTACAGGTGGGATAAAATATGGAACTTGTTTGTCTCCCTTTGAACAATGAACTAAATAGATATTATAATAATATTATAAATGTAATAATACAATAGTTAGCATAGATGTGCTGGGCACTATGCCATAAACATTTGCCATGCATTATTCTTTTTATGTCCACCAGCCATTGACAGAGAAAGAAGCTGAGGAATAGGGAGGGTATGAAATGTGCCCGTGGTCACCCAGCTGGTGGGCCTGGGCCTCAACTCCAGGGGCCTGTCTGCAGAGCCTGGGTGTTTGGTCACTGTGTCTACGTCATGAGAATCACCAGGGTGAGCTGTGTCAGCTCAGAAAGCCTTGCCCGCTCTCTTTGATGTTCAGGCCCTCCACATTTCCGTCAGGCCTGTTTCTTCCGTGCTCCCCCCTGGGGTCTCCAGCTGCCGGTCTCTGCATCTCTCTGCAGGCTCTGTCAGAGCCCCCATTTGCCTGCTCGGCAGCTGGCACTCTCCACCCACCACTGTGGTCCCCCAGCGAGGAGGTAAACCCCGCAGTTCCCTCGCCCTTGGGTGGGATCACTCTGAGGTGTGTATTCTACCCTGAGTCTCGAGGGCCTGCTCTGGGGTGAGCTCCAGTGACCCACTGGTCTTGTTACCGGAGTCGGATTCTTGGGTCTGACAGTACAAACGAGGCTGGACCCCAAAATCAAAGGCACAGGCAAGGCTTTCTTGGAGTTGCAGCTTGAGCTGAAGGGAGACTCAGCACCAACCAAGAGTGTGGTTAGGCTGGCCTATCCAAGAGACAGGGAGACCCTGCTTATCTGGAGAAAATTCCCCCTCACTAGGCTAATGAGGGAAAGGGGGACAATGTCTCTTCCTGATTGGTTAGCAAGGGCCTTGTCCTGATTGGCTGGCATGGCCTCATCCTGATTGGTTGGCAGAGCCTCATCCTGATTGGTTGATACTGGCAGTCAACTCAGGCAGCTCATTGGTGCTTTTGGAGCAGGGTCTTCAGGGTAGTGGAGCTTCTGTTTCCAGTCAAGGTTGTGTATGGGGCTTGGTCCTGGTTCTGCTCTGTAAGAGAAGTGGTTTAGCAATAATAGTCAACAGAAAGCGCCCCAGGTACATAATGTTTTTCACTTGGGGCTTGTTCCCATGGCTCCTAACTATTCTAGTGACTGGCTTGATTCTGCACCCTGATTGCCAGCCTTCCCTTTTCTCTGTCACATCCCTGCTTCCTTACCCTATGTCCTTTGAATCTCAAATGGTTTGCATTGACTCCTTATCCTATGCTTTGTGTCCGGGGCACCCAGGCTAAAATAGGCTGTATGGTTTGCGATTGTGTGAAGCTACCATAATCTATTCTATTAATCTCATTTGGGAAGGTTTTTATAGGGTTTCCAGTTTTGCTTGTTATCACAAAAAATGTTGTGAATATTCTGTCATTATTGTCTTTAGACCAGGGCACACAGAGCTTGTGTCCGGGGCCCCCCATGCCCCAGGCAGGGCCCCAGCCATCTTCCTGTGTCTGGGCTTGGCCAAGCCAGCAGCATTGTCCAAGGTAACTCATCACGTGTAGACTGGGACTGGCTGGGTCCCAGAGTCTTTTTTTTTTTTTCCCCCTTCAAAGTTGTTAAAAAATGATTAAAGAAGACAATTTAGGTGATACAAACTTTAACACTTCGTGAATTCCTGAGAATCCAGGGAACTGCAAAATGGCCAGAAGTCAGAAAGCTTTTATGGGATAAAGAGTAAGGAACAAGGAAGAGAACAACTGAAAATGAGTAAGGCACAGGGTAATATGTATAGACCGCAGAGTTGGCTTGGTGTGCAGGGATTAGCAGACTGGAAATACTGAGTGTCTGGTCAACCCAAGCATTTATAGGGACCCAGAAGTTATCTAAGTTTCGGTTT
This sequence comes from Mustela nigripes, assembly GCF_022355385.1. NCBI lineage: Eukaryota > Metazoa > Chordata > Mammalia > Carnivora > Mustelidae > Mustela > Mustela nigripes. The sequence goes on along the minus strand of NC_081559.1, from coordinate 35,418,894 downwards.
GCTCACATGGAACCTTGGGCCTAGAGAGTTGTTTTAAGGGGTGCTCTTAGATCCTTCTTCCTGTACAGGATTCCCCTCATGAGGAGATCAGGGGTTCATGTTTATGGCTGATGTGGGACTCCATGGCTGGGCGTGTTTCAGGAGCCCGGCCACCTAACAGAATCCTCCCACTTGCCAGCTTGTGGAATTTTGTTCATGGGATCACAGGAGATTAGATCACTAGAATAGTGCTGACACACTGATTTTCATATAAAATCAAAAAATATTCTCTTCTCCAAAAAATATTTCTCCTGGTCCCTGCACACCAGAGGGGCAGCCCTGTATTCTTGTATGTGGTCCCAGTTGGAGTTGAACACCAGTAATTCAGAATGGCCCAGAGGTTTGAGATCTGAACTGAGCAGATATCTCCTGAAATCCATCCAGCTTTTCTCTCCACATATCAAGATGTGCTTGTTCACTGAATCATGAGACTGTTCTTTGGTGGAGCAAAGGGATACAACATGATTTTTCTTACATCTTTGGAAAATTTTAAGAAGCACAAAAATTTACTGGTGAACATCCTGACTTTAATTGAATACCAAGAGTAGTTTCAAATTGGTAAACTATAGCATGGGCTCTGGAGCACATTAGACAACACAGTTGAATACCTTAGACACCACAGTGCATGTGCTGTGCAGATAAATCACTTTGCATCGGTGGAAACCTTATTGTAAACTTCTCATTATAAAGCTTTTTTTTAAAAAAAAATCTAATGTAAGGGTGTTGTCTTTGGATTGCAAAGTAAGCTATTAAAAAACAACAACAACAACAACATATGAATCTAAGATACCTTCTGCCCAAATTAACTTACAGAGATTGAATGCCAAAGCTAGAAGTGTCATTTAGAAACTCTGATTTTTTATTCTTTTTTTTTTAAAAAAGATTTTATTCATTTATATGATAGACAGAGATCACAAGTAGGCAGAAAGGCAGGCAGAGAGGAGGAGGAAGCAGGCTCGCTGCCGAGCAGAGAGCTCAATGTGGGGCTTGATCCCAGGACTCTGGGATCATGACCCAAGCTGAAGGCAGAGGCTTTAACCCACTGAGCCATCGAGGCGCCCCTGATTTTAGATTCTTAAGTTCATTCAGGTAGCCTCACTATTCTCATACTTTGATTATTTTATGAAAAATAAGTAAGTTTGAATGTTTAATATCATTTTATATGTCACAAAGATGATAGTTGATAGAATTGCCTTTTTCAAAGTTCAAAAATCACTTTCCTAACCACACTGGATCCAGGTAGAGTGTGTCCAAAGTGGCTGGTGGTCAGGCTGGACCACAAGCCTGGGACCATAGTCACTGACAGTCCATCTATCCCATATTAATTTAGAAGGGATTTCCTGAGCCAAAATCTGGGATAGATGGTAGAGGCAAGACTTAACTAGTGAGCAAATACCCTTGTCCTCATAGTGCTAATATCTAACTGGAAAGCCAACCAACTGATGAGCAGGTAACTGAAAAATAGGAAATGCTAAAGATGCAGAGAATAAAATGGAGAGGCCAATGAGGGTGGCACTGGATTGGTGATCCTACCTCATGGAGTCGGGGGAGAAGCCAGGGATCAAGGAAGCCTGCTAAGCAGGTGGCAATATAGGGGAGATCTAAGTCAAGTGGAAACCTGGAGAAGGAGCAATCCAGAGGGAAAGCCGAGCCAAGGAAGAGCTCCCAGGGCTGGCTGGCAAGTAGTGAATGTGGAGTACAGGCAAATCCAAGACCACACCTTGGAAGCTTGAGAGGGAGGTCAGATTGCACCAGTACAAATTGACATGTGGAGTCTACTTCCCAATTAAGAAATAAATACAAGATAAAAGTAATTAAAAAAGGAAACATTTTCCACTAAAAGAGCAGAAAAATCATTAGCCATATGAACTTTTCAAAAAGATCTGGCAGATTTCTCCACTCTTGATTTGTGTCACTAACATAATGGTATTTGATTATGATGCTTTGATTTTTTCCCCTTGCCTTTGCAAGTTCCTTGTTTTGCTAAACAGCTCAAGATTTATAAATGTCATTGACAGAATGAAAATAGTAGGAGAGCTACAACCAGTTCATGTATGTGTGTGTGTGTGTGTGTGTGTGTGTGTGTGTGTGTATACACATGGACTAATTCGACTTATTGTGTGCCTTAAATTCAGATTGAAAAGGACAATGTTGATGTTCCTTATTTTTGTAATTAATAGATTATTTATGTTTTTATGACTAGAATTCTACTCAAACCCTAATTTTCTTGTCTTCTATCAGCCAAGTGAACATGTTTGTGTTAGAAGGCATAAGAAACAGCCAACCCTCTGCCTTTTTAATCTTCCTTCTTAGGGTCAGCCAGGACCTCCGGGGCCACAAGGTCCTATTGGACACCTGGGAATGCCAGGACCCATTGGAATTCCAGGAGAGAAAGGGATGAGAGGTGACAGTGGTCTTCCTGGAGCGCCAGGTGACAAAGGTGATAAGGTAAGACTCTTCTTAAATGAGAGATTCTTCCCAACCAGGGTTACTATGCCATATTTTTTTATAATCACAAATAGTCCCTACTAGCACCTTATAATAAATTAAGTCTAAACTCCTCTTCCGTAGTCAGCCCTAATTCCCTAACTCTGTTCCAGAGGAGCATGCCTTTCTAGACTTTTCTATGCACTTAAATACATGAGTGTCCCCAGTGAAGGGTTATATTCTTTCATGGCTTTCCTAAAAACCTAAATGATGTATTTCTCATGCTGAGCCTTTCTTTTTTTACTCAACCATATGGCTTAGAGATCATTCCATATCAATTTATGTAGATTAAAGTTATTCTTTCAAAAATACTGCACAATATGCCATAATATAGATAAAAACCATAACTTGTTCCCTGCTGATGTAAATTTGAGATCCTGTCCCAACTTTGTGTCATGCCAGGTGCAAAAGCAATCCTGTAAATGACCTGTGTTTACAGCAAAGAGTTTATTTCCCTTGAAGAGACAGATTCTGAGAACTTAAAATTCTGGCATATAGGGTATTGAATGTTTTCTTTCAACTGATGCTGCCAAGTTGGCTTCCTAAGTATTAAAAAAAATGTACAAAAGGTTTTTTAAAATGTTGGCTTTTAAGTTAATTCATGTAAAGAGACTCCTGGATAGCTCAGTTGGTTAAGCGACCAACTCTTGGTTTCAGCTCAAGTCATGGTCCTCGGGTTGTGCAATCAAGCCCCATGTTGGGCTCTGCACTTAGTGGGGAATCAACTTGGGGTTCTCTCCCTCTGCCCGCCTCAACTCTCTCAAATAAATAAATAAGTCTTTAAAAAAAATCAAGTAACAATGACTGCTGAGAGGGTTTTTTTTTAAGTAAGTCATTAATTATTTATGTTTTCAAGTAATCAATCTGTTAATCTAATACTTTAATAACTTTTATATTTTTGTTTTGTTTTTGGTGACATTAGGGTCCAACTGGTGTTCCTGGATTTCCAGGTTTGGATGGTATACCTGTAAGTACCCCTAAATTTTCTCCATTTTTTTTTTTAAGGGAAAAACACTCACCAAAGCCCTTAAAATCACATTTTATCTCTCTACATATACATTTATTTGGCAAACTCTTCTTTATTTTCTTTTGGTAGTACATGGAAGGTTGCTTGCATTTCAATTTTGTATAATGACTTTGAGACCAAAACACTACTTGAAAAGCAAGGTTTTCAAACAGATTAGAGAAAAACATTCTAAAACATAAACTACATGTACTTGCCATGTTCTAGAAATAAATGTATACTCATAGGGAAAGTTTTTCCTTGTTGGTTAGTTTTAACAGAGGAAGAAGGTTTAAATCTCTCATTTCTACCATGAAAACCAAATAAAAGAAGGAAAGATGTGTTTCAAGGGCTTTATAATCCATTAGAGTCTTTCTAAGGATTTTTAAAAAGGTGCTTTCCCAAATCTCTTGGACTATCCAAACTAAATTAATTTCAGCCGGGGTATATTAAAATTTATCTCTATATTCTTACTGTGTCACATAGTACTTGTGGGTGGGAAAGAAGTTTCACAAATTCAATAACACGTGAGTCACAACTGTCATAATTTGGGGACCCATGTTGCAGAAACTTTGTGTTATAGTATTCTTGCAAAAACACCTCACTTATCGGCTTATTTCTTATAGGGGCACCCAGGACTTCCTGGATCCAGAGGCAAGCCTGGAATACATGGCTATAATGGTTCACGAGGTGATCCAGGGTTTCCAGGAGAAAGAGGAGTTCCTGGCTCAAGGGGCCCCCCAGTAAGACCCCCACAACTCACCCTAAACAGGAACTTAAGTGAAGGGCTCTACAGTGGGCATGATCTTGATGTGTTCAAGAAACAAAGTTTGTACAAGTGTGCCAGGAGTGGGGTGAATGAATGGGGGTGGCTGGAGGGTGAGGACAGAAAAGTGTGTAGGATCCAGAGCTCTTGGGCCTTGCAGACTGTGGGAGGAGGCTGCAGTTTCTCTATGTGCCATGGGAAGGCACTGGTTGGTACCAAGGAAGGAAGCAGTATGACCTGGTGGATGTTCCATTCAGATGTTCTAGGCTGCTGTATGGAGAACTGGATAGTAAGGGAGGGAGCAGGGAGGTCAGGAAGCACAATTTAGATTGTTTATCATTCAGGGTTCACTGCAGACTTGTTAACCCTCTAGGTATTCCAAACAGGAAGGTATTTCATATAGGGAATTTGACACATATTGGAAAGGTTGAAGGAGGGGAACTCAGGGGCCACTGCGGGACTATGATTTCAAGGTTTCACACTTAGCTAAGAGCCACCAGCCAGAAGGCTGCTCCTGCACATGAGAACTGCCTCTCACCCCCATGTCCATACACCGGCAAACAAACACTCAAGTTTCTAACCTTCCCTGCTTGGCAGTAATGACAATACTGGGAAGAGGATGTCTTCCTCACTTCTGCCTTCTGAATCTCATAAGCCCATCTCCTAGGTGGACCCTAAGTCCCATTCCAGCTGCAAAGGGGTCTGGGAAATGCAGTTTTGGCTTTCTCATCCCCATCATGCAATAAGAAAAATAAGAACATCCATTTTGAATGGATGTTCAGAAACAGTTGCTAATATCCAGCACTTCAGAAAAAGTTATGGCTTTTAGGTATTTTTTTATTCAAAAATATGGCCTTTTATTTAAGTATGACTTTAATAAGAACTTTTCTTTCCTGTACCTCTAGTATTTCCTTTCACTTTCTCTTCCTTTTTCTCCCATAAAGTTTGGAGATGATTTGGCCTTTTAAAACTGGTTTTCTGGAACTCGGGAAGCCTTTCCACCTCGCTGTAAATACCATTTCCCAAGATTCCTTCTAAAGGATTTCTTATCTTCACCACCATAATCATCCTGCTTTCTCTTCATTTTCCATTTGCTCCCGATTCTAGTGGGACTGATCTGAACGCAGAACTCAAAAATGATTTCCAAATTTTTATCTTTCTTTAGTACCAAGGAAGAACAACAACCATCTTCTGTAGTTAAGCTTTTCAACCACCCTTTGTTTTCAGACTCAGCCATTTGGAGGCTCAACTGCAGTCTGATGAATGCACGTTTCCTAAGATCTTCAGATTGGTTCGAACCGCATTCTGCTGTGTGTCCATGAACATTCAGAAGAGGGGGAGTTTTCTATTCTAACTTTCCCATGGCGTTCTGTAGTGACCACTGTACTGAAGTTTGTTGTAATGGCATCTTTGCAAAGCAGCTTTCTTTCCCTTGACCCACCTCATTTGTAGTAAGTCCTCACTTTGCCCAGTAGTGTGAGGCATTAACAATGACCATCCAAGCTGGCACCACACAAAGCAATCTTAACATCCAATGGGAAAAATTACTATTGTTCCATGATCTTTAATATGTTATGTTAAAATAATAAAAACTCTCTTCATGTTATAAATACATAGGGAAAATTTTTTAAAAAACTAATATCGATTTAGTACATTGTCATTTAAGACATATACAGTGAGAATCGAAGTGTTTCAAGTCTTGTAAACACTGACCAAGAGTGTTTTGAACAGTGCCTTCTTCGGGCCAAGTAACTGACAGTAATGAAATGAAGGCATCTTTCTGTGCTCTGGTGAATTGTCCTACTCTTTTCTGAGTTTGGATCAGCTTCTGTGCCATGAACTATAATCTAAGAGTCCTGTTGCGATGAGGGTCTTATGCCTATGCCATGTCCTCTGGCAATTCAATCTTTATGTCCCAGCCACTTCCCTTTTTTTGTGTTGAGAACTTCGTCTTCATGGAGTCCCTCTGGCTATTTCTTCTATAACTTCCCTGAAATTCTGTCTGAATTTCACTACCAGCTTTATCATTTTTCATTCCCTCACTTACTTTCATCTTTGATAGCCAATTGCCTTTTGCAGTGGAGTCTATTTTCATGACATGTCATTTAGGCTTATTACTGAGAGACAAGGAGGGAGCACAACTACACACTTTGCTGGTGTGCGCATGCGCACCCGCTGACTCAACAGATGGGCAGTGACCAATCGCTGACAGACTGAAAGGAGTGATGGGACCCGTGATCATGTTTCCCATCTGTTACTTATATATACCTTCGAGCTAGCAGTGCAGTTACTCTGTTAATATAAGGTGGTAACTGAAATTTGAACCATTTTTTGGAGGACTGGTGCTATTTAACTTAATTATGGAACTAAAATTCATGCATATTGGAACTGTGTGAAGCAAGAACGGCTTGTATAGGCACATCTGATTTCTCAAGGAACAGTTGCTGTAACTTACCATTAAAGCTCTACGTATCTCCCTTTGGAAGCACAGTCAGGACTTTTGCAGGAGGGACTTACTTTGAAATGTGCATGTCCTTCACAGGAGCTTGATACACAAAGATGGCAGAATTCTTATGTGGTAACCAAGTTAAGATATGTTAAGATATCTAGTAGGAAAAACTTCAGAAAAAAAGAAAACATTGAGTTATTTCAATCACTTTAAAAAAATACTCTAAGGAAGGTTGCAGAGACTTACAAAAACCTTCCAAAAAGGAGATATGTTTTTAAAAGTTAATCTTACGAGGATACAGAGGCTCTATTTTGAACACAACTACTGAAATGAATAAAATCAATCTTTAAAAAATGATTTCTAGGGCATAAATTATTAACTGAGAATTGCAAAATTGTTTACTTATAAGAATAATACATGTGAATTATTTTGTTTGAGGGAAAATGCAGTTTTCTTGCTGAATAATTAGTAAATGGCTATGTATATTATTATATAAAGTATTACCTATATACATATTTATAACATATATGTATAAGTATATTAATAGATTTTTTGGAGATTCATTAATAAATCTTAACTGAATATTGAATAAATATGTATGAGAATCTTAGGATGATAGCAATAATGAAAAAAATAAAGAAATCTCTAGTGAAACTAGAGTGAAACATGACTATAATGGTATTTTACTGATGAGTAGTATTTCACACAAAAAAGAAAATCCTGAAATAGTAGTATGCTTTTTTCCCCTCTCTTAAGTGAATATTTTATTTTCAGGGTCTTCCTGGGGAAAGTGGAGAAAAAGGAAACTCAGTGTTCATTTTAGGTGCCATTAAAGGTATTCAGGTAAGGTTTATGATCATGGTGAGTTGAAAAAACATTATTTTTTCCTCTAGGTAAACCCATCCAGGAAACACTTGGACACAGCTCTTTGAAATGTCTTAGAGCACCCTGTTTTTTTTTTTTTTTTTATCATTACACTGACTCTCTGGATGGCACGATACTTCTTGTGAGAAGGCACTTGGCTTTAATTGTGCTGGCTGTAAATTCCAGTGTCTCCTAACTATTCTTGCAAAATGTGACAGATATATTTATTTCAGAGTTTCTCATTCTTAGTACTATTGGCATCTGGGACCAGATAATCATTTGTTCTGGGTGCTGACCTTGTGCATTGTAGGATGTTGAACACTATCCCTGCCTTTACCCACTAGATGCCAATAGCATCCCCACAGCTAAATGATATCTCCAGATTTTATAACGTGCCCTGGGAAGAAAAATCACCCTAGTTAAGAAGCACTGATTTATTTGTAGATAGAATGTTGTCATAATAATACTTGCCATCCAGAATGAGAGGAGTCACTACCACATTGAACTTGAAAATTATGGAAATCGTATAGCACTATCCTGGGTAAATTAAATGTTTTTGTGATTTTATATACAATGATATACAAACACTCAGAAATAAACTCTTGAATGCCCACCTAATCTCTAATATGAGTACCATGAATAAGCAGAAGATCAGTAGCTGTAAATCAAGAGGAAAAATGCGGTACATTTGCAAAACATGGTCATTTTTTTAAGGAAGAATATTCTACAACAGATAAAACTTAAATTTCTTCTATTAGACCTTAAGATTCACCTAGGTGGTGGTTACTTTAGTGAGCTCACAGTATTAGTTCCTAAGCTCTGAGACTTTACAGGCTTGTTATATAGCAGGAAACTTGTTATATAACTTGTTATATAGCAGGAGCTATGCTCTGTTTGTGGCTTAAAGGATATGTTAACGAACAGCATCAAAAGCAGGGTCATTCTAGGAACCAGTATGGTGTATTGGAAAAAGTAAACTGACCCTTACCAACAACTTTGACTTTGAGCAACCCCCTCAACCTCTCTGAGCCTAATTTTCCTTATTCGTGAAGGAAAATGAAAATACTATCTACCCAGCCTTCCTCTCAGTGCTGATGATCCCTTGTAATAGTTTATATGGAAACATATTGTCAACGACAACCCACTGTATGATAAGAGTCATGATGAGTTTTTTAAATTTAAATTCAGTATAGTTAACATAAAGTATTTTATTAGTTTCAGGGGTAGAATTTCGTGATTCATCATTTTCATATAACATCAGTGCTCATTACATCAAGTGCCCTCCTACTAAATGCCCATCCCCCATTTATCCCTTCCCCCAACCCACCTCCCCGCCAGCGACCCTCAGTTTGTTCCCATAGTGTCACTTATGCTTTGCCTCCCTCTTTGTTTTTATCTTGTTTTAGCTTTCTTCCCTTCCCCTATGTTCATCTGTTTTGTCCCTTAAATTCCACATATGATGGAATCATACGGTATTTGTCTTTCTCTGATTGACTTATTTCACTTAATATAATACCCTCTAGTTCCAAACACGTTGTTGCAAATGGCAAGATTTCATTCTTTTTGATGGCTGAGTAATAAATAAAGGTTGATGTGATATCTATATATATATACATACATATACATAAACATATATACATATTTATATCTCCTCTAGGGAGATAAAAAGCAGCAAAGTGTCTACTAGGGGAGACAAGTTCTGGCAATTAGACCAGAGACAGTTAAACTGTAATGGAATTGGACCACTGGATTGGGAATTTAGATTGTAAATGGAAAGATGAAAAATCTCACCTTGACTCCATGGCATCAAGACCTGAGCAACCTTTGGTTTCAGCTGGATTCTGGGGTGAAGGATGGACCCAGAAAGTCTTCTCCACAGAACCTTCCACAGTGTCAACACCAAACACTCAAATAGCCTGTATGGATGGTCCTAATAATTCCTGTGTAAAGTCCTCCTTTTACAACATGTGTGTTTTAGGGAAGTGGTGTTGCTCGTCTAAAGCAATGCATCATTCCTGTTGCAGGGTGACAGAGGGGACCCAGGACCTCCTGGCTTGCCGGTAAGTCTCCCGAGCAGGTCCTGATCTTCTCTTTGCCCCCCCCCCCCGCCCCCGACCAGCCTGTGGTCCATACCATTTGCATCCTGGCAGGGCCGGCTGCATCATTTGCAGAGCGCTCCCAGTGCAAAATCAAAGTATAAATCTCGAACTCAAAAATTATGAAGAATTTCAGGGCGGTGCCAATAGAGACTTAAATCACCAGGGTGACCACACAGGCCCCAGGCCCATGGAACTAACTGTCCTGGAGTCCCAGCGGGCTTCTGCTGACCTTCCTTTTCTGTCTTTTAATGATCATTTGGCATTACTCGGGGACATACGGGTCCCTTAATATTTGGGAAGATAAGTCTCCCTCGAGTCTACCTAAATAATACATGTCAAGTGGAAATGATTTTGCTCTATACCATTCTGCCTGCTGGATCAGTAATGGTGTATTACATTTAATTTTTCTACCTCATCTTTATCTTCCTGAAATTTGTAATTCCATGATTATATTAGTGTTGACAATTAATCAATCAGTGTTCACAAGATTAAAATTGAAAGCAGTTCTGCCTCCAGATTGATTAACCTATAATTTTGCTTGGTAACTTCCGGCTGTAGAAAGGATTACTCTCCCACATTACTTTGCTCACTACCCCTGAAGCTCAGTTCAGTGTCATCAATGAGATAACTTTCATGTCGCTATTAAAATAAAGACCAGTTCATCCTCCTAGAGAGAGTAATATCTGCACACGTGCAAGTCATTTGATGTGGGCAAGGTTGATGAGAGAACAGAGAGGCTCTTCCCACACTTCTTGGAATGCACACCTGTAACCCTCCTTGTGAATTTGTGTGGAATTATGCTATAGCCAACGTGTTACAGGAAGTTGTGGCTGCGTCTCCTTCATCTTGAATTGGCGCCATTTCTATTTATATTAATCTGAGAGGGCGTGTTTTAAAAATATAATGAATAGTATAAATACATTACTATTTTAATATAAATTATTATTAAGTAATATCAATATTTTTAAAAGCATCCCGATGTATGGCAAAGTTATAACATTTATGCAATTTAGGAATAGCTGGTAACAAGTTTTCTTTGTGCTCTATTTTTGCTATTACAAGATTCATGTGCAAACAAGTAGATAGATTTTTCAGTCTTAATCCAATCCTGAACATAGGAGTTGGTCACACCTGCCAGAGTGCAGCTGTCATGGACCTTTTAGTGGCTGTGTCGGCCGCGGTGAAGGTCCTACTGCTACAGGGAAGGTGTGTCTGTCACCGTGATTTCTTTGGTGGTTTTTATCCACTTAGAATTACACAGAGGTTTTGCTGTGAATGATGATTTTGAGTTTTGGTAACCAATGCACGGATTGTTCTCATGTTTAGGGATTGAGGGGGGCAAGAGGACCGGCGGGCCCAATGGGGCATCCAGGAGAGCCCGGGTTAGCTGTAAGTAGAGCACTGCTCATTCCGTCCCTCTGAAAACCTGACCTCGATGTTTAAATTAAGCAAAAAAAAAAAAAAAAAAAAAAAAGCAATTTGCAGCCTTGGGTGGTACGCACAGTTGGGGTGTTTGAGAGGTTATCACTGATGAATCTGTGTATACTCCCATAACCAGGGTAGGTTTATCATGAAACATAGGTCCCCAGGGCAACAAGGGGTCCGGCCATGAGAGAAAGTCCAGCAGGCACGTCTTAAAACTCGGGGTTTCCTAAAGAGGAACATGGGAGAGCCAACGCAGACACATTGTGATTTCTGTGACTGTTACCTGATATGTGTGTTTTTGCTCTTGATTTAGGGTGCTCCAGGCCTTCCAGGGAGACCGGGCTTGAAGGTGGGTGACCATGAATATGTTACTATGAGTAACATACAACAAACAGAGACTATCCGTGTCCAGTGAGCTAAGGGACCGCTGAGTTCGGTCTGAATTATGTCTTTCCCTCAGTAGACTTCCCCAAATAGTTAATAAACTTCAATTAATTGCCTAACCAGAAGTCTTACTTGCCTGTAATTACCTTTTTAATATTCAAAAGCAGTTACATTTTTTCCTCTTTTCTTTCCCAGGGTAATCCTGGCGTGGGAGTCAAGGGGCAAATGGGAGACCCGGTAAGATTCCCCTTTTGCCCAGAGGAGTAGGTGTTAAAACGTATGTGCTGGTCAGGCAGCAGAGGCTATTCTGATTACCACTTAAATTGTGTTCATTATCCAGTCCCTGCTCAATTTTATGGCTGAGAATTTTTTTGCTGAATTATTATGGTGCCAGTACCCTTAACTGTAAAATGACAGTTCTGACAAAATTTAACACTAAACTCAAATTAATATATATGATGCATTTTACCCTAGCCAAAAGCAATTGAACATTTCTGATAATTTAGTATATCCAGAGAAACAGTTTAATTACTGATATTCATGGCTTAATTTCACAAATTATCTCAGAATCCTTAACTCCGCCCATAAATAAAAGTGTATACCTGGAACCAAAACCATTTAACAGCAGCTCCCAGTCCCTCCCACCTCTCGCCCATCTCCACTGTCCCCTCCCTCCTTCCCTCACACCCTCCATCCTTTCCACTGAGGCAGGAAACTTAGCAAAGAAAAGCTTTAGATCAAAAGATTCTGTACAACAAAGGAAACAGTCAACAAAACAAAGAGGCAACCCATGGAATGGGAGACGATATTTGCAAATGACAATATAGACAAAAGGCTGATATCCAGAACTCCTCAAACTCAACACACACGAAACAGATGATCGTGTCAAAAAATGGGCAGAAGACATGAACAGACACTTCTCCAATGAAGACATACAATTGGCTAACAGACACATGAAGAAATGTTCATCCTCACTAACCATCAGGGAGATTCAAATCAAAACCACATTACCGCCTTACACCAGTTGGAATGGCCAAAATTAACAACATAGTAAACAACAAGTGTTGGAGAGGATGTGGAGAAAGGGGAACCCTCTTACACTGTTGGTGGGAATGCAAGTTGGTGCAGCCACTTTGGAAAACAGTGTGGAGATTCCTTAAGAAATTAAAAATAGAGCTACTCTATGACCCCACAATCACACTACTGGGTATTTACCCCAGAGATATACTTGCAGTGAAAAGAAGGGCCATCTGTACCCAAGGTTCATAGCAGCAATGGCCATAGTCGCCAAACTGTGGAAAGAACCAAGATGCCCTTCAGCGGATGAATGGATAAGAATACTCTATGATACTATAGAGTATTATGCCTCTATCAGAAAGGATGAATACCCAACTTTTGTATCAACATGGATGGGGACTGGAAGAGATTATGCTGAGTGAAATAAGTCAAGCAGAGAGAGTCAATTATCATACGGTTTCACTTATTTGTGGAGCATAAGAAGGGAGTTGGGGGAAATTGGAGGGGGAGACAAACCATGTGAGACTGTAGACTCTGAAACACAATCTGAGGGTTTTGGAGGGGAAGGGAGTGGGAGGTTGGGTGAGCCTGGTGGTGGGTATTATGGAGGGCACGTATTGCATGGAGCACTGGGTATGGTGCATAAACAATGAATTCTGGAACACTGAAAAGAAAATTTAAAAATAAAAGTTTTTTTTAAAAATAAATTAATTAATTAAAAAAAAAAGAAAAAAAAAAGCTTTAGAAAGGTATTTCAAGAGGACAACTCATCTGCAAACAATCTAAATGGCTCCTGTTGGTAAGCGGCTCGTGCCACAACTGTGCGCAAGTAGATACTGAGCTTCTTCTACTCTGTGCCAGGCCAGGACTGATGCTGGATGTGGGGAGTTAGTAAGACCGACCCAATCCCCACTCACGTGGAGTCCCAGTGCGGTTGAATAAGTTATGGTACAGCCATTGAACAAAATGGCTTGATTGCCTGAGATATATTGCAAGACTTCACAATGTGCAGGCGTGCTTATGCTATAGTGTTGATCAGAAAACACAGGTTACAAAAGTATAAGCTCAATTTTGTCAATACAACACAAGACATTAAAATAGACACTTAAAACAGGAATTTGCAACCTCAACACTGCTCTTTCCTTGCTGTGGGGGCTGTCCTGTGCATTGTGGGGTAAGATGGCTTCCACCCACTAGATGCTAGGAACAGCCCTTCCTCCCCAGTGGTGACAACCTAGAATGTGTCACAACCTTGCCAGTTATCCCTGGGTGGGGGGAGTAGTGTGCCTACTTGCTTACCCCTCTCTCCTTAGAAACCACTAATTTAGAGAAATGATTGGAAGGAAGTACAGTAAAGCAAGGTTTTTCCAACTTGGGAAGTCATGGAGCCCTAAGAATGTGCTTGTCAGAGCCCCAGAAGCTCATGCTAACCCCCTGGCTTGAGAAACTCTGCCCTGTAGAGTAAGGCAGGCCCCATGGGCTTCCAGACCTCAGCCCCAGTGCAATCAGATACACTTGCAAACTCAGGTCATAGAATCAGGTGGAAATGTCTGGCTACGAGGTGGTTGTTCAGATGATCCAAAATAGGCTTATTTCAATTCTTTTGGATTGTCTGCTAAAGGAAAACATCATTGTGGAATTTTCATACAGAACTCTCAGATGGAACATGTTTGTTCATGAAACGCTACCCCAAGTAGTAGGTGATGCGATTATGGGTGGTCTCATTTTGTTCTTCATGATTCATGTTCCTTGTACTTTTACAACGTGAAAAAAATAGTGGCACGACCCACATTTTGAAGAGGCTTCCTTGCTTGCCAGCCTTCATCGGTTTTGCTCAGGCTGATTACAGCAAGGCTAAGAATGGTTGTGGTTACCAGTGTGTGTTACTCACTTGCCTATGTACCGTTTATGTATTTGTTCAATCATTCGTTTGCCAATAGACATCTTCAGAGCAGCCGCTACAACAACACGGTCCGGGGCTACACCAAGAAAAAGGAGCCCAGGTCCCTACCCTGCTTGTTCTGTAGTTTCCAGGTGTAGGTAGGCGGTGAAGTGCCGGCTGTATTCACATACACTGGGAATCTTCTTCTTCCCCAAAACACTGATGACTAAATAGTCATATATTTGAGAATCTTCTTTGTTTCACTCAGTGCAGTAAGTACTAAGCATTTTATGTGTGTTATCTATTTAACAAAGTAATAATACTTTAAAGTAGGTAGCCTTATAACCCTTATTTCACAAAGAAGGAAAGTGAAATTCAGAAGAATCAAGGAAACAAAGGCTAGGAGAGATTTTTAAGGAACTTGTCCAAAATAGCAGTCAGTCTAGACCTGGTTTGCAACCACCTGTGACCCACTCTATCACTTGCTTTTAACTATGTCTAAGTGCAGAATAGTAGAAATAGAAAAGTGAAAAGGTGTTATCTGTTAGTTAAGGATGAGCGTTAATGCTTGTATTATACCAAACCCAATTCGGGGGACATTTTATTCCCAAGAGAATAACATTTCTAATGACATAAATGACAACTTGGGCTAATTATTTTCTACAGAGAGTTTAAACATATTATTGAAAACAAATTAGAAATAACCTAAATCTCTTTCTTAAGGATCAGACTCTTGATTTTGGCTCAAGTCATGATCTCAGAGTGGTGAGATCAAGACCCCATGTTGACCTCTGCACTCAGCAGGAAGTCTTCTGGAGTTTCTCTCTCTCTCTCTCTCTCTCTCTCTCTCTGCTCCTTCCCTCCCCCTCACTTGTGGGAGCACCTGATTGCTCTTTCTCTCTCTCAAATAAATAAATAAAGCCTAAAAATATAACCTAAATCTAACCAGAATGGAATGGCTTAATAAATGACAGCGCATTACTATGATAAATTATTGTATAAGCACTAAAAATCAGGTTTTTGAAAAATTTCTAGTATAATTGGAAAATGTGCAAAAAATGGCATTATAAAAGACAAACATAAAATTATTTAAAAATTTAAAACTTTAGCAAAATGTAAAAATATAAACCATACTGTGTATTTTATATTATGTTTATGCATTTTGTATAGTATCCTAATTATATCTTAAATTATATTTAACACTTCATTTGATCACATTTAAATTTATGTACTTATATACATTATTCACATACGTGTGTGTGTATGGATACATACACACCACAAAGAACTATACCAAAGTTTTATTTTTTATTCATTTTTATTTTATTTATTTATTTATTTATTTATTTTTTATTTTTATTTATTATTTGAGAGAAAGAAAGAGAGGGCACTCCAGAGGGAGAGAGAGAGAGCACAAACGGGGAGAGGCAGGTAGAGGGAGAAGCAGACTTCCTGCTGAGCAGGGAGCCCGATGCAGGACTTGATCCCAGAATCCAGGGATCATGACCTGAGCCGAAGGCAGATGCCTTCTTAACCAACTTCTTAACCAACTGAGCCAGACAGGCACCCTTACCAAATTTTTACTAGAGATTTCTGACCATAGAATTATGACTCATTTTTGGTTTTGAAATTTATTATTAATGATACATATCATTACTTATGAAAAACAACAAATACTTTCAATTACCTGATGTGTTTGCCATGATTTACATTTTAAATCCATGACACACAGGATTATATGTGTTATACCACAATATATGGATAAAAATCTTCATTTCAAATCTTATTTCAAAATAAAGTTAATAGGAAATTGCTACTATCTTGATTTTTTTTTGAAAGGGTGAAGTTGGCCAGCAAGGTTCTCCTGGACCCACCTTATTGGTACAGCCACCTGATTTTTGTCTGTATAAAGGAGAAAAGGTAATTGCCAATCCACGTGTGGCCTTGATAAAGTAGTAAGAGCCAGCATTTCCTGAACATGTCTCGGTGCCAACAAAGGGCCGGGCACCTGCAGGCGTCACTGCATTCACCCCAGAGCAGCCTCAGCAGATTGCTACTGCTACTAGCCCCATTGAACAGACGTGAAAGATGAGGCTTAGAAAAGTTCCCTGCATTCTCAAGTTTATTCAGTTGCTGAGTCACAGACCTAGCGTGGGCTGCTACTTTGTGACATGTCCTCCAGCATACAGTGCCCCACTGACACTGTCTTTATTATATGGGCTGAAAGGACCCCAGGAAGCCCAGTTGTCCTTTAAATATTACAGATGGGCTTGAGGTTTTGATGATTGAAAAGGTGGCAGGGACATAGTAGTGGGCACGTCCTCTGTCAGCCTGTGGTACGGATGTTACTGATGCCATGTGCAGATTCTCTTGTCAGTTTTCAGTTACTGGATTAAATTTCACCGATTTGCTCAAAATGAGCCACGCCTCTCAAGGACTGCATTCCCAGCTTGGATCTGCTTCCCTGGTCTATGGTTGTGCGCTTTGTACCCCACCAAAATACAGCTCTCACGCAGAGCTGGCCTGAATCATGTCAGGTTTATAAATACTCCTGGACCTTTGTTGCTAACTAGCAACAATTGAGGAGTAATCCTTTATTTTAAAATTTAGTAAAATGTTTCTTGGAAAAGATAATTTCTGAAAGACATGGCATTCACTAGGTTAAATACTAAGAGGGAGCCTGATTTTCTGCATTGCGATTTTTAGGGCATAAAAGGAATGCCTGGTGTGACTGGACCTCCAGGACCACCGGGACCCAAGGTAGTTTATTGAAATACCTTTTTTCTTTTTATTTGTATAATACTATATCTTAATTAAAATTTTTTTGCATGTTCTTTATCATTGCTTTAATGATGATATATGTTATTAGAAGTTTTCACTATTTTATCATAATTCCATAGGGCATCTCTTCAAAGGTAGTTCTTTTCTTTATGCTGCTGGCAATAACTTTTACATCTCATTTTGTGTTTGCATTTCATATTGCGGAAATATTGTTGCTTGAATGCCTCTAAATGTTGTCATCTCTTTAAGGGAGAACCTGGAATTGGGGCAAAAGGAGAGAAGGGTATCCCTGGGTTCTCAGGACCTCGGGTAAGGATCATTCGTGCCACTCATGCTGTCGCTCACATCAGTGAGTTGGAGGCCTTCCTCTCTCACATTTTTACAAAACTAGATCCATATTTATAGCAATTCAAAAGTAAAGATTTTCTCAAA
The DNA here is from genome assembly GCF_022355385.1 of Mustela nigripes. Classification (NCBI taxonomy): domain Eukaryota; kingdom Metazoa; phylum Chordata; class Mammalia; order Carnivora; family Mustelidae; genus Mustela; species Mustela nigripes. Next base: position 35,401,266 of record NC_081559.1, on the reverse strand, counting down.
CAGGAGCAATACATTTTGGACAAGAATTACGTCATAGCTAAATGCCCCAATAAGACATTCTTCCAGTGACATCATTTAGATAAAACGGACAAGCAGAAGATAGAATTAGTGAGAAGTAACAGCATTATGGCATTTCCTGCGACAACTGGGGCTTGGTGTCAGTGTGATAGCAGCTTGGAGTTGTTCATTTAAGCCTATCTGATAAGAAAGAGTACTGATCTTGGGGCAGCAGCTACCAAAAACTAAAGCATCAGGACTCAAACATCACCACACATGCCACTAATGGGGTCACCATTGATAGAGTCACTCTAGAGACCAGAGCCCTCATGGGTAAGGACACTCAGTTTATTTGGCTCCAGATTCCGCAGTTAATGGGATGACATTGGCTTCCATGGTAATTTTTTTTTTTGCTGATAATGCACAGACTACCTGTTAATCTCTAGACAAATTATATTGCAATGATTCCAAAAATATTTAGCCCAGTTGCAGCACTAGGCTAAATAACTTAAAAACATAAGAATAACAACAAAAAGAAATAATGTTCTTAAGTTGAAACGCTGGCAAGGACATTAATTTTTAAAGTAAAATTGAAGATCAGTTAAAATAGCAAATGTTATAAAGAAACAGACTCTATTTTATATGTACTTCCTTTTATTCGGCTACCTTTGTTGACATGATGAAATATCCATAAAGCAGTTTCGTAAGATGAAAAATAATGCATTGAACTGATTTCAGGCACTTTGATTTGATTCTGCTTGTGTTGATTTTGTGAATTTATTAGGGTGATCCTGGTTCCCATGGATCTCCAGGTTTTCCAGGATTAAAGGTAAATGTACACAATTGTAGAGATGATAAGTACATTTATTCATATTCATAAATCCAATTCAGTGTTCAGAATTCAGAATTCAATTCTGAATGTTTAAATTCAATTCAGAATTCATAACTGCAATCCAGTGTATTCAAAAGTTGTACTAGGGCATGCAAGTATGCACACACTAATTGGAAAAGGAGACACATTTATTTTACAAATTGCGGAATCTAGCTCTAGATGCAAAAATTAATTCCCACAGCTGTCTGAATCTCAGTGGGCATGTGTCATTCAAATTAAACAAGAATGTGATAATTTGTCACCCACTCAGATTTTATTTTTAAAGGCATGTTCGTGGTTATTTGTAGGGGGAACCAGGAATGTTTGGGGAGCCTGGATCATTTGGATTTCTTGGCCCAAAGGTAAAAAAAGCAGGTGTATTTGAGTACAGCCTGATCAAATTCTATATCCCTTATGTTAAATAATTTCTTTTATTAAAAAAAATCATTGAAAGAATCATTCACAAATGTAACTTTTGAAAGAGACAAAGTTAATTTTGTTTATATTGTTTCAACGCATGTTGTAATGATTATGTTTTCCCTTTGAGAAAGTGTTCAATCTTTTGAAGGTAAATAATAACAAATGTTTCAGAAATTCCATGGGGATTACCTGGTATCACAATTAAAATCAGGGAGAGGAGTAGAGAGCTTCTGGCTTTCACTAGTTCATTTTTTTTTTTCCTTTGTACCTCTGTGACTCCATATCCAGCATTTGCTTGGGACAAGCCATGGTGGCAGTAAGGGGAAACAATTGAGGGGAACAAACATTTGCTGTTAAGATAGGATGTAGATTCAGATTGTAGGTGAATAGACTATTTGTCCTAGATTGTCAAGTTCAACACTAATGCTCATAGGACATCTAAGAAACTTCATGGTTTCAGAGGTATCTAATTTATGGGCACGAAATCTTTTTTTTTTTTTAAGTTAATTTTTTTTCTTTTGTGAGAGTTTTGCCAGTTGGTCGTTTACTTCTACATGTAAGTGGGAGGTCAGATGCCTTAGTTATTCCCAGAACTCCATGAACCATTCAATTTTCTGGTCAGCCTGTAATCTTCATTTCTCACATGAATGCACTCTTGGTCCTTCTAATAGTTATGGGCAACATGAGAAAAATATTAGTATTTTTTTAAGATTTTATTTATTTATTTGACAGAGAGAGAGATCACAAGTAGGCAGAGAGGTAAGCAGAGAGAGAGGGGGAAGTAGGTTCCCTTCCTAGCAGAGAACATGATGTGGGGCTCGAACCCAGGACCCTGAGATCACGACCTGAGCTGAAGGCAGAGGCTTAACCCATTGAGTTACCCAGGTGCCCCAATATTATTATTTCTAAGATAAGTGTATGAATGGTTGATTTCAGGGGGATCCTGGAGACCGCGGGTACCCAGGACCACCGGGGGTTTTGGTAACCCCACCTCTTCCACTCAAAGGTTTGTGTTCAGTTTGGTTCTTCTCTAAATTATTAGGAAATGGGATTTAGGTGGTCCTGACAGAAGAGTCTGGCTCAGTATTTCTGTAGTTTGTGTATTTGATATGCTAAATATATTCATTTTAGCAAGAATATATAATTTACAGGTGCAGGTAGATATGTGCATCTGAATCATTTCTATGGGCATATGACTCCCAATGTTATTTTAGGGTGCAGAAATTTTTATTATCTCAACTTTCCAAAAGTAGGTCTTTTTTTTTTTTAAATTGCTAAATCATTTGGTTAAGACCTACTGAGATGCTGCCTCCAAGAAAAAAGTGACTCATATCAGCGAGCAAGACAGTGCGTCTCCAGTTCGTGTGATTGCAGAGCAGGGGCAGTTGGAGAAGGGTTTCTAGTCTGAGATCCTGCATTGTTGTTGTTGTTGTTGTTGTTGTTGTTTAACATCATAAGAAATCACAAGAACAGTGTCTTAGCTGCACTCAACCAAGCCTCACAAGAAGTAATTGTGCGTGAATTTTAAAAATGTATGTATACAGAGTGCTGTGAAGTGTGTAAACCTGGCGATTCACAGACCTGTACCCCTGGGGATAAAAATACATGTTTATAAAAAAAATAAAAAAATTAAAATAAAAAAAAATGTATGTATACAGTTATTACATTGACATGTGTTGTTGTTTTGGGCAGGCCCTCCAGGGGATCCGGGGCGCCCCGGCCACTATGGAGAAATGGGGTCTATTGGACCACCTGGTCCCCCCGGCCCCTCCGGTCCACCAGGGGAAGCCTGTGCAGGTAGAACTCTACTGACTCTTCCACGCCAGGTTTCCCACATCCTTACCCTCAACTTTAGCTGATACTGAGATCAACTAGGAGCATCTCGGAAAAAAACGGATGGCTGTCCTAGACCCCCAGACCAAGCATGTTGGGCTCTCTGGGACCTGGACCTAGGTGTCTGCTATTACAAAAGATCGCCTTATCTCTAATGGACAGCTGGGCTTAAGAACCCCTGAACTCAAACCAATGAACGGGTTCCTTGGAAGAAAGTCGGACTCCTTGGCTGCACCCCAGCAATATCAATCAGCATCTCGGGTTGGCGGGGAGCGGGTAGTGAGGAATCCCGGAAGATTGTCACAGGCAGATAAGATCTGGAAATGGGTGCCAAGGGTCATAAAACCCTCCTGGAAGGCTCTCCTAGTCAATCTCTGTTGGTTAAAATTGAGTTCCTCTCCTACACGAAAAAAGGAAATACAGATTGTGAATTTAAAAATGTTATTAATTAAAAAATAAAATGTGATTCAGTTTTAGTTAAGAAACCAAAACCAAGACAACAGTCCTTATCTCTCCCCAAAATTTGCACCCCCTCCAAAAACAAACAAAACCCAAACACCTTAGCACTCCTGGTAATAGGCAAGGAAGAGCCTGGAAAAGAATCCTATCGATACAGGACTTTGAACTCCTTCAGGTGCTGTGCTGGTTAATAATCCCCAGTAAGATTAAGAATAGAAGCGTGGAGGATATTTGCATTCTGTAAACTCAGGAGAACGGATTTAACATGTGAGAAGAGAGTCTTGAATAGATGTGATTTTATCCAGTCTGTGTCTGGATTTATATTTACTGAGAAGGAGTAAGAAGTTTCCTGAGATTCATCTGTTAACTACCAAGATTTTTAACCTTCCCGGACTCTAGCTTCCACTTGGTGGGATCAGATAACCCACTGCAAAGGGGGGGGGGGGGCAAAGCTTTGTGTAGTTGATCTAGAGAGCACACAGCTGGTCAGGAATCATTTGTGCCTGGTCTCAGTTGTCTCCTTTAAGGCTTGTTCGTTAAAAAACAGGGCTCCAGCAGATTGAAATCAAAACCCAGTGGGAGTAAACAACACATATCTCTAGCAGATTGAAAACCAAATATAACACAAAGACTCTTAATTCCACAAGATTTTTAAAAAGAACTAACCCAGTGGCTTTCAAATCTTGACTACAACCCATTATAAAAAGTACATTTTATATTATATTGCATTTACATCACATTGCATATATATGTGCGTGTGTATATATATATATATATGCGTGTGTATGTATATATATATTTTCATATACATATGATTGAAGCACAAATTTCAAAAGAAAAAAGAAACACAAATTCCACAAAATAATATTTTTTTGTATATGGGGTACTTTATTTTCTGCCACTTTTTACTTTCAAAAAAAATATTTTTAATGGTGGCTACAACTTCATTGGTTTCATGGGTGGTCAGGGCTGCTATATGCCAGACACTGTAACCCATTTTCCCTGTTGGAAGGTGGTTGAGGATTTTCCACGGCACCAAGACAAGATACCAGGTAGCATCCAGGTCCATCCAATGATTGTAGGGGTTTGGACACGAGTCTTAGGAATGACATGAAGACAAGATAGTAGCCAAGTCCACAGGAACACATCTCATTTAAGTCCACATATATGTCTATAGCCTTTATCATACATATCTTGTTTTAGAATCATCTGAAGTATTTATCATGAAGTAAGCAAGGGTTTGGAGTTAGATACCCGTGACTGAATTCCAGCCTTGCCACTTAGTGTAGTATACTAAAATAGTTATATATTTACACTATGGACTGAAAACGTTCCAGGTTCTACTACATACAAGCCGTGTGACCTTAGGCATTTACTAAACCTCTCTGTGCCTCAGTCTTCTCATCTTCAGGGTGCAGTTCTCATTAGGGTTGAAAGAAGTAATATGTATACAGTAATATGTATACAGAATGCAGTAATATGTACACAGTTCTTGGAATATCATTAGCTATGTTAGTTATTATCATTACTCCTGTTTGGCCCAAATGTTTGTGCCTTATCTATAAAGTATAAACATTGCAAGATTGAGGAGTAAGGATAATGTAATCCTTATATGTTATCCATAAATATCCTATATATGTAAATGTTATCCATATATATCCTATATATGTAAAGCCCTAGGACCTATGCACATAATGAATGTTATTAATTTAGGTAGTATGCTACTTACTGATTACTTACAGGGTTTCAGTTGTCTATTGCTGAAAAACAAATTTCCCAAAACCTAGTGGCTTAAAACAATAATCAACATATCACCCCTCACTCTGTGGTTTAAGAGCTAAGCTGAGCAATTGTAGATAGGGATGTTCCTATGGTGGCAGCCGCGTAATGGCTGGAACTGAAAAGTGGGGACTGACTGGGCATCTCTGTCCTCTATCTTTCATGTAGTCTGTCCTCTATCTTTCATGGCCTCTCTGTACTTATTCATGCTTCTTTATAGCATGGTGGCTTCAGAGCAGTGATATTGCTTCCATGGTGGCTCAGGACTCCAATCCCACACATTTTGGCTCAAAAGGCAGAAGCTGAATCATCTTTAATGACCTAGCCTTGATCTTATATTATATATAGTGTCATATATATATATATGTATGTATATACATACATATATATACATACACATACATACATATATATAGTGTTATATATATATAAATATATATATAAAAAATATATATATATATTTTTTTTTTCACTCCTGCTTTACTTCATTAGTCCAAACAGTCATAAAAGCCTGTCACATTCAAGAGGAAGGGGACATGTCACCTCTTGCTAGGAGAGTGTCAAGCTTCTACAACATTGTGAGGGAGAAGAGCTACCATGGTGGCCATCTTGGGAAACTATGGTCTTCCACTGAGAGATTCATGCTCAGGAGTGAAGAAGCTGTGAGAAGTGGTCACTCTCATAGGAAGGCTTTGAGCTGTCATTAGCCAAGGCCCCAGCAAGCGGGTCAGATGTTGCAGGAAAGCAGGATTCATCTTTGACTCACTTTGGCCTCTGAACACACTGGACATCTCAGCATTCCTTGGGCATGTGTAATTACCAGATATTACACTAAGCTCCTTATGTGAATTATTGTATTTAATCCTCATAACAAGACTCTGGGGTAGATATAGATGATTAAAGAAGTTCAGTAACTTACTTAAGTACCTGTGGCTGGAGAGAGAAAGTTTGGGTTCAAATCCAGAACCTCTATGCCTCCCTACCAACCTCGGTTGCTATGAAAGTTATGGTATTCCGTGTCTCACATAGATGATATAGGAGTCCATATTTTTACTCACTAAATGTGCTAATATATTCATTCAGATAATTTTTAACCAAATTATCAAAGTCACAAGATACAAAAATAATATTTTTAATTAAATAATATGTCCTTTCCTCCAATAACCCTAAATAATAGGGAAAAAATAAGCAAATCTGATTCCACAAACCTGTTTCCATTTGCTTATTTCAAAGAAGTTGAGGCTGGGATATTAAGTCCATTTTGAAGTACATTTTTTTTCTTTGAAAATATTTACAGCCTAAGGAAGAATGTACTGATTTTCATTTCTTCTAAACACAAGTTTACTCTGGGAGATGTATGTGTTTTTCATTCTCGATTTCTCCTGCAGGCATGATGGGACCCCCTGGGCCAAGAGGGTTTCCTGGTCATCCGGGATTTCCAGGGGCAGCAGGTACCCCTGGGAGAGCTGATTTCAGTCCAGGAAAGCCAGGGAAGCCAGGACCACCGGGGTTGCCTGGAGCCCCAGGGCTGCAGGGCCCTCCGGGATCAGACGGTAAAGTGCTCCCCCTTTGCATACATTGGCATTTATGTTGCATGTGATATTTGCAGCTTCATGCAGAAGATGTGACTTTCTAAGTTTTTTCTAAATTTTTCTATTGTTTCTGAGTCAAGCTAGTATTATTATTATTAATAATACAAAAAAAGTAGACTGATGTTGGATATCACATCAGCTACAGGATATGAAGATATTTTTTTGGGAATTTAAGTCTGAATTATGGAATTACATAAGTGAATACGGTTTTTATTTCTTAAGTGTAGTTTTAATTTTTATCAGAGTTACAGATGGACTTGGCTTGAGAGTCAAACCGTTCTATGAAGCCTGTTATGAAGACCTGCCATCCCGGGCAACCTTCTCCTATTCCTTCCTTCCCAGGGGAAATTCTTTTCATACAATTAGTGGGATTTTCTGTTATTTGCCTTTCTAGTGACCCTCAATGTACTGTATTGCTATTCCTTAATTTTGCTTTAAAGAGAGAGAGACGTGAGTAGGCAGGGGCGGTAGGGGAGGAGGGTGGGTGCAGAAGTAGAGAGAGAATCCTAAGCAGGTCCCACGGCAGCACGGAGCCTGGTGTGGGGCTCAGTCTCATGACCCTGAGATCATGTCCTGAGTCCAAATCAAGAGTCAGTCACTTAACTGACAGAGGCACCCCGATGCCCCACTATTTTTTCATTCATGAGTTTGAGCCTTATCTTTAGACTTCCCTCCATAGAAGGTGAAATTAGCTCCTTTTCAGTCTCTCCGCACTGCACATATGAACATTTTCCACTCCTAAAACCCATTCAATTTAGTTATTATCTTAATTTTGATTAAATATTCATTACTTACACTGAGTGGCTACATAAAATCTATTCACTAGTTCAGCCATATAAAAATACACATTATTACTTTTTGCAAAACATTTTGCTAATGTCTTGTTTTCTTTGTGTGTTTGCTTGGTTTTCAATATAACTTACTGCTAATTCAACCCCAAACTGTCTAGAATTGTATAAATTGTATAACTTTCCTTCTAACTCATTAAATATTTTATCAGTATTATCTCTGAATAAACCTCTCCTGGAGCTTTTTCAGATTAGGTCAGGTTGCAGTTTTTTTTAAAATATTGACTTATTTATTTGAGAGAGAGAGAGAGCACAACTGAGCTGGGGCGGAGAGAGAGGGAGACGCACAGACCACCTGCTGAGGAGGGACCCCCCCCCCCAATTCTTAAAAGCTCTGAAGCTCTGCTCTAAAAGCTTATAGAAATTTTTCTTTCTTCTTTTTTTCTTAATGACCTTACATTTCACAATGACTTGCTTCTGTGTGGGCACATGTGCATTCATTGGTAGGCACTCAGTGGGTAGGCTCAAGCCAACACAAGTCCTCCATTTTTAGGTAAATTTCTTGAAGTGTTTCTCTGAGGATACTGTCTCCCTACCAAACACCCTCTGCCATTTTCTCTTTCTTGACTCTATATATTTGCCTGTTAGAGAATCTACCCTACAGGACTCTTTCCTCTCGTCTTTATTCTTCTTCACCTTTGTTTTTTTTCTGTAGCAATTTATGGTAGACTTCCCCAACTCCATCTTACAACTCTGCTCCAGGATTTTTTGATTTCTGCTTTCATAATACTTTTTTTTTTTACTTCTAAGTGTTTTATTGTTGCTATTGTTTTAATGTTTTTCTCTTGTAGCTGTCTGTTCATGTTCTCGGGATGAAATGCTTTCTTTCATCTGCTTTTTAAATAATCGAGTTTACTTGAAAGCTTTCTTCTTGCTACATTGTCTGTTATCTCCAGTTCTGAAGGGTCATAGTTACTGCTATAATTTTTGAGAAGAAGATCTTAGGATTGAACTGTTTCTTTAACCAGTCATTCTGATCGAGGCATCACTGTTGTTCCATTTCAAGGTACTAATTCATGGGGCACCTGGGTGGTTCAGTCAGTTAAACATCCAACTCATGATTTCAGCTCAGGTCATGATCTCAGGGTTGTGAGATCAAGCCCCACACCAGGCTCTGTGCTGAGTGTGAGTCCTGCTGAAGATTCTCTCTCTCCCGTTTTCTCCGCCCCTCCCTCTTCTGCTCCCATGCACAAGCTCTCTTTCTCTCTCTTTCAAAAAACAAACAAACAAAAAAACCCAACCAACCAACCAAACAAACAAAAAAACAATTCCTGAAGTCTGGGAGAGATTTCTCACATAGACTGTGCTTTTTGTTGCCTTTCCGCACAGCCTGCTTAGAACTCAACTTTTCAGGGTCTGTTAGGTTCTCTCACACTTTTTTGCTGTTGTTTTATTTCCTTTTTTTTTTCCCCCCTGCAGGCTTACACATTTTTATCATATCCCTGTACTGTTTGCTATTTTACTGGGATTTGGGAAGAATAAGGAATTTATTGTTTGTGTTTCATGTCACCTTTAATCATATGTCTCTGGATTTATGCTTTTATGGGCTATGTGTCATGCTTTCTTTAATTTGGTAATTATTCATCATTGGAGGGGGAAAAGATCCTTGCCATACAGTTGTTTTGTTTGTTTGTTTTGTTTTCCATTGCCTTGCTCTTCAACCCACTAAGTTGGGGTTGAGAATAGGAAGGCTTTATCGGTGACTATGGTAGCAGCAACACGCTGGGACATTTATATGGTTGATTGGTATATATAATGTTCTTCTGTCAGAGAGAAAGAGTCATGGGAAAGGAATGGAAGAAATATGGGTTTGAGGGGAAGATAGAGAGCAAGAGACACTCCCACTTGTTCTGTAGAAGACATTCACAGAAACTGTGTGATTCTCTTGCCCCCCCTACCCCTATAAAGTTATATATTGTAGTGTTGGGCACCCTGGACCACAAGGAATAAAAGGCAAAATGGGTCCTCCAGGAAGAAGAGGCTCAAAAGGAGAAAAAGGCAAGTATGCATCAAAGGTAGGATTTCCAGAAGACAGCAGTATGAGGGGGAATGGGGGCATTTATGAAGAGGGCAATGGGACATTTCACTTCAATGTGTTATATGCCTTATTTACCCCTGTGAGCACTCCTCTTCATTAGGAGCTTATGAGCTGATTAAAACTTACCAGAAGTCAAGTCTTTCTGTCTGAGAGTCTAAGGGACACACTTCCCTAGCTGTGAAATTTGCTCCAGAGTGATCTTTTTTTCATGAAATCCGTTTTATTCCTTAAAAAAGGAGAGATAGGATAGTCTGGATCTTTTATTTCCTTTTCTTCCTGTGGGTCCATATTTCCCAGACTCACAAAATGCCTCTGGCTTCGTGTTTCTTCTCCCCAAAAGTTGTTTCATGTTTTTTGGGTTTTTTTGGTTTTTTGTTTTTTGTTTTTTATCATCTGGGATAGGTGAGTATGAGACCATAAACACAGCTGGGTTCAACTATCGTAAAGGCATTTCTTTTAGACCAAAAGTGCCAATGATTAGGAAATGCATTGTAAATTATCAGTTGTAATACACAATATAGTCAGTAATCCTTCTCACATATTATTTTGTTTATTTGTTTAGAGTTTATGCTCCAACCCATTTTTCTTTTCTGTTTCTTCAGTAGGAACTGAATAAAAGACTTTCACACTTAAATAAGATCACTTGTTTTTAAAGTTTCTTTAGTAGAATTGGGTATCAACTTTTCCCTTAGAATCTGTCAGGATGGGTTTCTTAAGACTCCAAACACCCTCTCTGTCTAGAAATGACATATCTACCCCCACACAGACCATGCCTAGCCACCCCAGCACAGTGCCCCATGCCCCCATGTCACACATTATCAGACCTTCTTGTTCTTATTTTCATTATTGGTTTTATTAAGTAAAAGCTTTTGGGGATTTTATGCAGGAAATATGACAAAGCTGCCTTTTATCCTCTGTCTAGGAGACGCGGGGCTCTGTGCCTGTGAGCCTGGTCCCATGGGCCCACCTGGCCCTCCGGGGCTTCCTGGGAGGCAGGGTAGTAAGGGAGACTTGGGGCTCCCTGGGTGGCTTGGAGAGAAAGGTCACCCAGGCCCTCCTGGTGCAGAAGGACCTCCGGGACCACCAGTGAGTAGCTTTTACCAGTAACAATTTTTCTAGTTGAAAGAGACTAGATAGAGATAAAATTCAACTGTACCTCTTTCTGATGTATAGTGTGATATATATTTTATGTATTGAACCTATACCTATATTAATGACCCCAAAGTGAACTGTATTCATTCATTCATGCATCAAACTAATATTTATCGAGCACCTACTATGTTCCAGGTGCTGTTCTAGGTGCTGGGGATGCAGTAAGGAGCAGAACACAGTTTCTGCCCTCCTGGGGACTCCAGGAGTTGGGTTGAACACGGAGCATGTAACAGATGAGTGCATATGGCCGATGATGATAAAGGCCGTCACCATCTAGTGTGACTTGAGAGCCAGAGCTAGAGGAGATGGAGTCAAGGAAGTGGCTAGAGGTTAGTAGGGGCTGCAGAACATAGAGTTTGGTAGGTAAGTTGGATTTGAGCTTTTAGCTTTTAGCCAGTGGAGAGTTTTAAGAGAGACATAATCTACCATTAGCTTCATATGGTTCACTCTGATAGCTCTGGTAAGAACAGATCACAGGGGACAGGGGATGAAGTAGGCAGATGAGCTGTGTGGTGATTACAGTAATTTGGTAAAATGTGGTGGATTAATATGTTGGTGCTGAGTATGATGGGAAATCGTCAGATTCTCAAGATGTTTTGAGGACAGTGCTAATAGGTGGACTTGGAGGCTGGACATGGGATATTAGGAGAAAAGTAAAGGCTGAGGCCCAATGGGGAGGACAGTGTGAGGCATAGGTGTGGAACGGGGAAGGGAAGAAGCATTATTGGCAACATCTTAAATTTGAGATGCCTGCTAGACGAGGAAAGGTGTTAAGGAGGTATTAAGATGGTATTCAAGTAAGGGATTCACATGAGAGGTCCAAGCTTGAGATACAAACATTGGCTTTGTCAGGGTTTACATGATAGTTCGAGTCACAGAGTAGATGGATCTATTTTGAAATGGTTCACATCTGCTGACCAATACAAGTGACTTGACTGGAGGAACAAACTTTCAGCTACTTGGCTCTTCAGAACAAAGTCACTGCCCCATAAGGCACTCCTCTAGAGGCTAGACACAGCCCACCTGTCCTGTCTTTACTGAAGAGCCTTCATGCTGGGATGACCTGGGGGCCTAACCACCAGGCCCAACGTGCTCTTTTCCATTTTCCCCAGGAAACGCCATGAAAATAAGGCTCCAGTCTGAGAGCCTTAAGTGAGGGTGACAATTGTCCCTGTCCCACCGCTGACACCCTTGCAAAGCCCGCTGGTTTAAAGTCGACTCAGCCAGAAGTGAATTCCGTAATGCATGTGTGTTGAATGGACATGGCTGCAGCTGTTAAGTACTCTGCCTTTCATGGCCGGCTTTTAAAATTCAACATTTTCACAGAGTCATTATTTTTACGTTGGTACTTAAGCTTCTTAATGAAGGTTATACTGGCTCTAAAATATTTTTGTGGCTTCCTCTGGAGTTACTCTTCAGGGCTAACATCCTTGAGTGTGAATGGCTAGTTCATCCAGCATTGCCCTGACTGAGCTCTGTAATTCAGTTGGTCTAGGGTTCGCCTCTTTGGACAGCTTCTGTTTCTGACGTCATTTTTCTGTGACTGACTCCATCCATAAGAGTTCTCTGTTTTTAAATTCATCACAGGGTGGTCATTGTGAGGTGGTAGGTCCGTAGCGTGGGGCATTATGAAAGGAAAAGTGGTGGTGGGAGAAGAATGAACAGAAGGAAAGAACCCAGGGAAGCCACAGGTAACCATGGGTACTCTCACCTCCCCAGACCTGTTCTCTCTCAGCCGCTGTCCCTGGCCTCAGCAGCCACGGATGGGTAGTAGAGTAGAAAAAAGAAAAGTAGGTTTAGGTTCTTTGCAATTTTTTTCTGTGGTTAAACCAAAGCTTGTGTTTATCACTGTAGTCTGAGGATGGGGGTTTCCCACTAAGATGCTGTAGTGCAAAGCATGGGGGCTTAAGGGTACATGGACCCACCTCCACATCCCAATTATGACATTGGTGAGCTCTATAGTCTTACTGAGCTTTAGGGCCTCATTTATAAAATGGATATAATGACACCTGTCTTACAGGTTTATTGTTAAGGATTCAAGTATTTTGAGGACTCTAAGGTATATGCACCAGGGAACAAAGAGGGTCACTGCCCCAATGAACTGCAGAGCAAACCAAAGGTCACAACTGACATGTGCCAAATCTGACCTCCTGGCATGTTGGGTTTGTCTTCATGGTGTTTGTTTTTATATTATTAATAAGACTTATTGCTGCCCTTGAGAAACTGGGAGTTCATTAACACAGGGTCAGTGCATTCCTACAGTTGCCAGGAGCTGAGAGATGGCCATGCCTGTGGGAGCAGGGTAGGGTGCTCATGTCCCCACTTGGTCCATCTATCTGCTTCCCGTGGTAGGCACAGTCCCTCCAGGCCTCTGTGGCTGAAGTCCCTAATCTAGACCATGTTTTAAGCAACCAGTACATGCTTGGCAGAGAGCGATTCTTTTGTTGTTGCTGAGATTTTGTGGTTGTATTAACACATGGATTTAGTGATCTCAGATCTTAGAACAGTGACAAGTAGCTCTTGATCCCAAAGCTTCTGGGAAACTTTGGCCCGAAAATCTCTTAAATTCAACATTTGTTTCACTAAGATCTAAGCACATGAAGGCAAGACGGTCTGCTGTTAACTGTTGTGTCCTTGATACTCTAAGTAATGCCTGGCATTTTAGATTCTTGGTAAATAGCTCTTTAGTGAAATCCAGAATGAGTGCGGGCTTTTTTTTTTTTTTTTTTTTTCTAGCTCAACTAAGTCTATGATCTGGATCTAGTGCTTAAAATTCTCTATCTGCAGAGCATTAGAGTAATTGATAGTACATTCTAAGTCTCCAATGTGTTGACTAAGAAACTGCTCATGCTCCAAGGGGACCAATGTCTTATTTATTAAGCACTCCATTGGCATTTGTCCTTCTGGAGAGGAACTGGTTCACATGCTCAATGAATGGTTTTACGCGTTGATAGTTTATCCATCAGAAGGACGTTATTGTTATAATGTGGACTGAGTACTGTGCCTTATATACTTTGGCCCTGTCCATTTGTTACTTAAAACTTAGCTTATACAGGAAAAGTAAGAAGTAAGCAACATTCAACTCATATTAGCACTTTATAATTTCTAAAGTTCCTTTCCTGTCTAATCTAACCATTTCTATTCAGAAATTTGTTCCACCCACTTTTCTCATGTCTGATAAACATTGTTACACAGGAAGTAGTATTACAGTGAAGATCCTAGGGGTTTCGAATGGGTTTGGACATGTTTTTTCTCTACATTAAATGGCTCCCACACATTTTTGCCATTTGTGTTTTTAAGCCTGTTGCATATAGTTTTGGCTTCTTCTTTATTCTTACTGCTTAATACTGCTGTTATGCTCATCTCTATTGGTACCTTCTTCTCTTAGTAGCCAACTGCTTATAAAGTGCCAGTTGAGAAGGTAATTAAGCCTGTATGAACATGTTGTTAGATTGTATGAGAATAAGAAAAGGCATCTGTGTGAGAGAAGATGGGTTTGCTCAGTCATTTTCACCTCCTTCTAAATTCTTGTCTATGTTTCTTTATTTTCAAGATCACAGGATAAGTAACCTTAAGCTCTGTATAGTGTTCCTGCAACTGTATTTACTGTGGTGCTTGGCCAATTTTATACTGGTGGTAGGTCTCCAGATTTTTGACACAGATTAATGTTCAATGATAACATAACACTTACAAAACCATGACCCAATAGTCGAGTTTCAGAGCAATGTTGAGGTAAAAAGGTGATTGAGCGCATTGGCCAAAATTAGTTGTTTACTTGCTACATGGAGGAAATATATCAGCTATAATGAAGGTTCTTGTTTTACCCCCTCTTCCTTATCAATTTCTCTTCAATATCACACACTTGTCCCTAAGCCTCTGCCTTCAACTTTAGTGGCAGCTCTTGTGGTTAACCTACCCATCACCTTCCTCTTCAATCTACATTAAAATGCCCAAGATAGTTAAAAAATTTTTTATGAATTTTTATTTTGAGATAAGTTTTGTTTTATGACTCAAGAAGTTTGCAACATCATGCAGAGAAAGAAAGTTCCTGTAGACCCTTCATCCAGCTTCCCCATGATAGCATACATAACCTTAGTATATTGCCCAAACCAGGACATTGATATTGATACACATTTCTGTTGAATCTGGTACAGAACTTATCCAGATTCCACAAGTTTTTAAATGCGGGTCAAGAGCCTCAGCTTTGTAAGGTAGGACCCACCTTGGAAGGCAAGAAAGAGAATGACACTGAGAGTACCAAACCAGAATCTAGAACAGTTTATTTAGAAAGAAACAAGAGAGAGATTAGATATACGTGACTATCTTTTGATCCATCAAAATTAAAATGATTTGTTCCTCTTATTTTTCACCAAGGGAAAACATGGTGTTTCAGGACCACCTGGCAGCAAAGGAGAAAAGGGTGATGCGGTTGTATCAAGAGTGAAAGGTGAGCCTAGTCAATCACATAGCTCCCTTCCATTTTATGAATGGAATGGGAACCATCCTTTTGCATTCATTTCTCTTCTGACCACAGATCAATTCTATGACAAGATACAGGGCTGTTGAGATTGTTTAAAAAAATATTCCTTGCCCCTCACATTTCTTGTGATAATGTTGAGCCTCAATTCCCCTATCCCTTATTTGAAAACATTAAAAAAAAACATATTTGAGTTCTCATTATTGTGGCTCTGGGTTTGACAAAAGACCACCTTTGACTTGCCTACTGTTTATCCAGTGCATTATAGCATCCTGTACTAATCAAGGCTGCTTTGTTCATGACAGATACCCAGCTTGAAGTTGTTTTAGAGAAAAAAGTAATTTATTGACTCACCTAAACAAAATTTGAAGTATTGGAGGTAGGGCTTGTACTGGGATGGCTGGATCCAGGAGATTCTTCCTACATCTTGCATCCTTCATTGCACCAACTGCATTTCTTCCCAAGACTAGTTTCCTAGGCTGTGGGTCTGCTGCCTTTCCAGCCAGAATCTCCAAATTCTCATAAAAAGAAGTAGGGCCCTACCTTCTCAGCTCCAGTTTGTTAAATAAAAAAAAAAAAAAAAAAACATTTAGGAAAAACTGGGCTAGCCTCAGGGTAGTATACCACCATGGACTGCTCCCCCATTCACCCTTGCCAGGGGATGGGGCACCACGTTCAGTGCTGTGCAAGCAGGGGCAGATGCTCTTGTGGTTGGTGCCTCCACACACAGCCTCCCTGGCAGAATGAAGAAAGGAGTGCTTTCCAAGTAAGAAGGTCGGCGGGTTTGGCAACTGTCACTCTCCTCTCTCCCTTTTGCATGGTTGTCCTTATGTGACTTTAGTCAGTCAACTGAGATACTCCAAGTCTCTACCAGCCCACACAGAGGCAAGGTCATTATTTTTATGCTTGTCCTGTGTTTCCTTCTACTTCACCCACTGCTGAGAAGGGTCTGAATGCCTTTTCGCCTTTGTTCCCAGGGCAGAAAGGAGAAAGAGGTCCTGATGGGCTCCCAGGATTTCCAGGACAGCAGGGACAACATGGTGGGGATGGACTTCCTGGACAAAGGGGGGATCCAGGCCCTCCGGTATGTATAATTCTTCTTTGGCTATTGAATTTCATTTTCTTATATGGCCACAAAACGTCTGTTTCCCCCTTCTCAATTTAAAACTATAATGTAGTCAAGTGTCAATGTGCCGTAAATCAGAGTTGCCTTCTGTGACTGTCACAAAAAGTTGATTTTTGTCAAAGGTGTGGTCTGAATCAGATGGTCTAAAGAGCAGATGGTCTGAAATCCCGAGTGGCGGTTTAGTCATGGGAAGACTTCCTGTCCTGTCTTTGGTTTTTGCATCATTCTAATGATGTGCATCTGTTTCCGGGGCCCTCACATCTACAAAGCCCCCAGCCACCGCAGGCCTGTTCAGTAAACTCTGGAGGGTAGAGAATAGAACATAGGTCTTGATAATGACCTTTGGTTCTGTCCCCAAGTGAAGAGGCACATGAGGGGAAGTGGCAAACAAGAGAGGGTCAACTAGTGCAAATCCCCTGAATTTTGACATATTGGCTGAAGGGAAATCCCACTGACAAATATTTCTGCATTTTTCAAGCACGTTTTGGGTGGAAACCATGTGGAGGTAACAGAGGCCATAAGAAAAGTCTCTGAGACATGATCCAGTGCTTAGGAACTTAAAACATCTTGGGGTAATGTCACAGGAGCCGAGCTAGGTGTTTCATGCGTATCATCAATCTTCTGAAGAGCAATTTGTTTTCAGATTTTACCATCGGAAATGGAGGCTAAGGGTATGTTATTCCAGGTCATCTACCTATCAAGTGAGCTAAACAGGAGTGAAAACCTGAGTCTGTCTTTTGTCAACGCATATGCTATTTCCACCAGACATGCTGCCTGGCATTGAGAACATCAGGCCTTCCTTGTAGGTGAAAGTTCTGGAAACTGTTCATTCCATTGGCGTGAATGAGATGAGCTCTGAGGCAGACGTGGTGGCAGCCATGGCTGGAGAGGCTCCTTCTCCATAGGAGCACATTGTGCAGGGACCCCATGGGGAACTTGCCGGTTCCAGGAACCATCATTCAAGGAAGCCCAAACAAGGGTTCCACAAAGATCTTTCAAGTTTTCCAGACCAGATGCAAATTTGGCAGCTGGGGATTGATTTTACCATAAGCAATGCTGCCTTGTGATATACTGGACATCCTGTTTTTATGGAGTTGCCAGAGGAACAAAACTAGACAGTTAACCAAAGGCCAAATTCTTAAGCAGGAACAGAAAGTGTTTGTAAGTCCTTCGCGTGCAGATGTGAAGGACGGTGGAGTCTATCGCTGTGCCTTCTCCTCAGAATACAGGACCACAATTTCAAACACATAAGAACTTACTTGTTCATTTTATAAGCTTTTGACCTCCCTCTAACTACATGTTTCTCTATCTTCTTGTTTTGATATCAGAGAGTTGTTCCCACATAAAATTTCTCAAACATATTTAACACATAACACACACATGGCTTTCTGTAATTGAGGCTTAATTCCCCCCCATAGCCTATAAGTGTTTGTAAATATTTATGTTATCTCTGAACAAGAGTCTGAGTTACTCATTTAAAATTACAATTGCTGTTGAGTGTCCTGGAATTGTGAGGTTTTTCTATGTGTTTCTGTAGCTTATGACAATGACTGCTTTGAACGCATGGACTAGCAAAGTTGTTAACTGACTCATGATGCAAACATTCCCAGGGGGATCATGAAGACGCACTCCCAGGTGATAAAGGGTTTCCTGGACCCCCAGGTCCCGCGGGCAGAGCAGGACCTAGAGGACAACCAGGTCTGGGATTTCCCGGCCCACCAGGAGAGAGAGGGCCACCAGGAGCTCCAGGCCGCCCCGGTGAGAGGGGCCTCGAAGGCTTGAAGGGTCAGAAAGGTAATTTTGAATGTTACGTGTTACAGAATGGCAAGGGAAATAGTGGAAGCTAAAGTGATCCTCTCTTCTAGGAAAAGTCATTATAGCTATGGCTAGAACCACTACATAATATCCCTTCTAGCTGCTGTTCAAACTTTGAATGTTGTCTAACAAAGGCATTACAGCACAATCAATAATTAAAACAAATTCTTAAAATACTAAAATGTCTTTGTTGCTGTATTTGTCTGACATACCAAAGTTGCCTTTCATTCATTTCTCAATACCAACTCATGCAATTGGTATTACATTTACATACATATTCAAAATATCTATTTGTTTACTCTCTCTTGAGACAGCGCAGGGTATATTAATAAAAAACCACTAGTGTTTCATTTTAAAAATGCATCATTGTCCTGGAAAACCCATGTGTAAGCATTCTAGGCAGGAAAAAAAAAGAATGGATTTCAAATATATTTGACAGTTATCTGAATTTAAAACAGTAAAGTGACTTGCGGTATTAGAACTGAAAACTTTTGAAAAGTCTGGAGAAAGGTTTATTTAAGATATTTTTTTTCCTCTGTAATATGCACATATGCCTCAGGCTACATTATTAATTGTGAAGTGTTAGAATGAGATGGTATCATTGGTTCTCGCTTTGACGACATTGGCAATAATTTGGTCCTCAATAAGGCTTAAGATTATGGTTCTGGATCCTTCAAAATCTAACATTAATTTTATTCAGTTGATACATTTCTGATTTGAGGGCATATGGAGCAGTACATTGTCATGCATTCATTCCATTATAAAAGAGAAACATTCCATTTCAAAGGGAGAGGGAACCGAGAGGCACACGCTTAGGCATCTTCCTGTCTTCACCAGCGAAAGTGGGGGGATGGGAGTGACCACCGTGCAGAGTCATTAACAAAACCAAGAGACGATACATGTGAAGGCCCAGATCCATGGCAGGCCCTCAGGAAATGTCAGCTGGCGTTAGTATCTCACCGAGGGTGCTCATCTACACAGGCCTCCCTCACCCGAACCACACGCCAGTCCTCCGAGCTCACTGTTCAGTGTCGCTCCTACATCATCATTTCTCAGGTCTTCCGATTCCATCGTCTTGGGTGTCATTGGGCCCGTCAAGACATATCGTTTTTGGGTTATTAAAACTGATACTTCTTGGGATTTTCCTTATTCCCTTTACATTCGTACTGTCTGACAGCTGAAGCTCAGATTTCAGGACCCGCCTTTCAGAAATTCAAAATAACAGTAGTTCAGATGCTCTACGGATACTTGGAAGTCTTCTTTTCCCTTGCAATCCACATATACTCTATGAAGAATTATCCTGATCGAGTTATCATTGAGATTCACTTTACATGGGGCTGTCAGTTGCGTGAATGCCATTTTGTTTGTTTTTTCATTCCAGGCGATACAATTTCTTGTAACATCACCTACCCTGGGAGGCCGGGACCCCCAGGAATTGATGGACCTCCAGGTAGGATCAATGAGAAATGGCGGTTTTACACATTCCCCAGGGTAAAGGAACTGGTGAGATAGATGAGCCCATAGTTAACCATCTGGTGACTAGTGAGAAGAGTTCTAAAATAATCATCAGGTTTTGAGGAACTATGGGAAAACAGCATCTGTGGTAAGAGACACTAGGGCTCAAGTCTACTGGTTTGGGCATACTCTAGGTGGGGTATTTTGTTTTATTTTTTTAATCTCTAGGCAACAAAATTTACCTCGATTTGATCACATTTCAGTAGAAATATCTGCCCTTTGAGTATTTTAAAACTGTACCTTCTTTCTTTTCCTATGCTCCAGGAGGAAAACTGATAATGTACTTAGTGATTGTAAGTTTTATCCTGTTCTGCTTTGCCAACCTCAAGGGATGTGAACACACAGATTTTAAGTTGCCAGTTGTACCTCCTTTAAAGTTATTTTAGCTGAGAGAACTTCCAGTTAAAAATCAAAGAATGTTTGAAAAAAAAAAAAATCTCGATCCCTTTTGCAGGTGCTTTTTGCCTATGCTTCGTTGGAGGGCAATATAGTAAGGTGTAGGGAAGTAGATTTTGGCCTGTACCCTGATGGTTTCTTGGTAGACTACATGCTGCCATCTCTTTCCTCCTACAAGGAGGGGCTGTGCTCGAATATTTCTGTTGAGACAGCATGGGAAGACACCAAAAGATTCATCGGAGTGGTGGTACATGTCTCAAAGGCTTTTAGGGAGAATCCTTTACAGTATGGCTTTGGAGAAAACACATTAACAAAAGTACTCTCTTTGAAACACTTGTTTGAAGCATATGATTCCTAAGATGATTATGTAAACCAGGCGAGGTGACATCTACTTATATGAAGTAGAAATACTCTGAACAAGACAACACAGATTCTTTTTAGATCACCTGATTTTCATTCTCATTTGATTTGCATTTTATTGAGCCTGTGCTTTGTTGTTATTATTTAGGACCAAAGGGATTTCCAGGTCTCCGGGGCACTCCGGGGTTGAGGTGTTTCGATGGGCAAAAAGGTCGGCGTGGCAAGCCAGGACTATCAGAAATACCGGGTCCACCTGGTGAATAAGCATTTTTCATTTAAGAATGTGTCTCTACTTCTGAAACTCATTGACTATAGTAAGCAGACAGCTCAGGAATCCCTACATAATGGGGGAAATTTTTTTTTTTTTGAAACATTAAGCTCTTAGCTATGTTTTAATAACTTTCAGATTCTGCTAACTTTGTAAATTTTCAGGGCTCCTTCCACCTGAAGTGTGAGTTCCAGGCTCTCAGTGGTCTACTATTTGGTAGAAACTGCTCAGTCCAGACAGATTGCCAGTGAGTGAAAACAATGAGAGAAACATCATTGGCTTCTAAGAAATACAAAATCACAATGTATTTTCCTGCAAAAGATGGCAAAGCAATCTTTTTTTTTAAAGATTTATTTATTTATTTATTTGAGAGAATGACAGTGAGAGAGAGCATGAGCGAGGAGATGGTCAGAGGGAGAAGCAGACTCCCCACAGAGCTGGGACCCCGATGCGGGACTCGATCCCGGAACTCCAGGATCATGACCCGAGCCGAAGGCAGTCGTCCAACCAACTGAGCCACCCAGGCGTCCCAATTACTCTTAATTTAGTTAATGCTCCCGTATTTTTAAAAAATACATTTTTGTCAAAGTAGTAGTCTTCCATTTGTATTAGTTCTATATTTGTACATCCAACAATTTAAACAATTTTTTTTTCGATAGGTTTTCGTGGTGACATGGGCGATCCGGGTTTTGGAGGTGAAAAGGGGTCCTCCCTTCTTGGGTCCCCAGGCTTCCCTGGTTCTCGTGGAGCAAGTGGTCAGAAAGGAGTCATGGGAGAAACTGCCTATGGCCAACCAGGTGCTCCAGGAAAGAGAGGTCTTTCAGGAGTGCCAGGGTCCAAAGGTCACAGAGGTGATCCAGGACATCCAGGCTTTGAAGGTATGAGGGCTGTGCTGTCCCTGTGGTCCATAAAGCTGGCTCAGCTCTGGAACAGGTCACCGAAGACTATTTAGTCTATGTAGCCTTAGAAATCTAGAATGCAGAATTTCCCCCTAAGCATCTTCATCATAAATGAGCACTGGCCACATTTCAAGGAACCTGTATCCGTAGCATCGCCTTTGCATTTTATGGGTGGTTTTCAAATTCGGGGCAGCTCACTGTGGCTCATCCATTCAGTTTGATTCAGCCGCTGCTGGACGTCTGCCTGCTTCAGACTCAGGAGAACACGTGAGCCCTGTAAACGCCCAAGGAACAGGCACTGGGTCACCTGCCTGCTGCCAAGGCCAGGTTGAAGGAGGACAGGCTAAAAGAAGGGGAGCCCAGAGGGCAGAGCCGGGAGCAGTGGTGTTTAAGGAAGCTGGGTGTGGTGTGGGCTGGGCCTGGCAGGCACACTGTGTTATTTGGACAGGTGACAGGGTGGAGGGGCTTTCATTCCAGCAGGGGTAGTGGGTAAGCAAGGTGGGAAAATGGTCCTGGCACTGACCATAGCATCTATTTCCAAAATCACTAAGGATTTCTTCGGACCCTCAGTAGAAGTCTTTAATGTATTTAATAGTAACAGTAACCCTGGGTCACGGTCCTTAAAATCATCATCTTTTGGGCCCCAGTCTCAGGAATTTTGATTCATTACATTAGAATTGCGTGGGTCCCAGCAGTCCAGACCCTTAGGTTGTGGTGACCAAGAGTGGACCCCAGACCAGACTTTGTTACAGACACTCTTCTGGTTCTTTTCTACCAATGGGCGAGCCAGTATTTACTAGGTATCCACAATAGTATCATACAACAGGGAAAATGGAGGGCAGGGGACTAAGTCCCCTTCTCTGGCACCAAGGGACTTACTCTGTAGTTGGTAAGTCAAAATGTTCATATACAAAACCCTAATTAGTCAGAAAGTAGCAGGAGAATACATTCTGAGTCAGTGAAAATAATTTTGACTTAATAATCCTACTCTCTCACTTGTGACAATGTATCTAAGGGAAGTGCTCAGCAGAAGATAAAGATTACTATGAAAATACCCTTGTATCATCCACAAAAGATGAACAAATGGGAACAATAGAGTTAAGTAATACACACATGCACACACTCAGTGAAATACCATTCAGCTATTTTCAACTAAAATTATATTTATAAAGATTATAACAAAATGAAAACATTTGCAGATTAATATGCAATGTGAAATAATCCAACAATGATACACTGTGATTATACTTTAAAAATATAAATGCATGAATAGAAGTATAATGAAAACAAGGAAAATAATAGATTTTTAGGGTAGGGCATGGGATGGATGATAGGGGAATTGTGTTGTTGTTGTTGTTGTTGTTGCTTTTCTGGAAATGACACTGCCTTTCCAATAAATAGAAATTTAAGAGTTCAAGTGATGAAATGGCTTACAAAAAACACATCCATAAACTGTGAACTGGGTGTGTAAGTACTGTGGAGATTTGGTATAAAGCCTGCCACAATGTGAGAGGTTAATTAAAATCAAGAAGAACCTCGCGGTGTTTAATTTGCCCAAGCAACTTCTTCGTTGTCTGTGTAACCGTATCAAGTAACTCTCCTAGTAATGCATGGTTTTCCCATTCATTTGGAACTCACGACCATCCGGGATAAGAAAATCCTTCGAGATGCTCTACTCATTTGAGCCCTGAGCTGGATGGAAAGGCTTGTTTCTGGTATTGCAAGCGTGCACCTGCTATGGCCGGCTGACTCCCTAGTTTGATGCCATGAGTGTCAAGAATACCTTGTATCATTTCAGGGGCAGCTGGCAGGCCGGGATTCCCAGGTCTTAAAGGCCCCAGAGGCAAAGAGGGAAGTGCTGGGTTTCCAGGAATCCCAGGTCTACCTGCTCGTTCCTGCAAAGGAGGTGCCCCAGGGTTACCAGGGCAGCCGGGACTCCGAGGGGCTCCAGGCCATCCAGGTGAGTGAGAGCCTGTGCCATGCCTACCCGTGAAGAGCCTGGGACTCGACTCTGCTTACAGAGGAATAAACTCACCTGCTACTCCTTTACGTACCAGTGGAACCAAGAGTCCTGGGGCAGAGACAAGGACTTTACTGTTCATAGGACAGCAAGGGGCATGCACTTCCCGGTGGTTTGGGTCATTTCCCCTTGTCGCCCTAGTCTGATGGGGACACAGAAGTGGGGTTCGACGGATGTTGCATTGCACACGCAGCAGGTTGCAGGATCTGAGAGGAGCCCCGAGCCTGGGGAGCTGCTGCTTTATAGCCGCAGGCAGCACAGCCTGCTCTTTATGCTGGGATAGGTGCTGTATCACCTGCCAAGGCTGTGGGTGGCAAACACAACCTTGAGAACTAGCCCAGGTAAAGAGTGGCCAGGACCTTGTATTTTGGGGGCACCCAGCAAGACGTGTAGGAGCCTGAGAAACCCAAGAAGAAGTACATCTCAACCCAAGGCACTAGAGGGCTGTTTCCAATGTGATCTTCATTTCGCCATTTGGTTTGTCTCCTGTTATTTATATCCTGTTGCATTTATTCAAAAATGGCAGGAAAATGGATCAAAATGGGGTTGAGGCAAACCCCGCCTCTACAGCCTTATTTCCAGCACCAGTAAAAACCAGATGATGTTGCTGTGATTTCTGCAGTCCTCTCCAGTGAACAGCCTGACCAAGTTCACTTGGCCAGAGCTGCAGGGAACACCTGGAAAGTTTTCTTCTACTGGTTTCGAGAGTAAATACAAATACTATTTTTGTTCTTCACCCTTCCCGTTTTCCATTTTTTAAAATGCTCTTTATAGTATTTGTGTATCTCTACTGGGAAATATTTATTCAAGTAATCTGCCTTTCTTCTTACAGCAGCCAGGAAAATAGGTTCGGAGACTGACGGAGCGTTGCCACTGTGGTTTTAGCTGATAAACATTGTTTCATAGGCACGGATACACAATTTAAGCTATCAGTGAATTTTTTTTTCCTGCCCATGTGTGAAGCCGGTGTTCAGTCTCACACATTTTTGTCCTTGTGGTTTGTCCCAGGTGCCCCAGGTTGGAAAGGACAGCGAGGGGACATGGGGCCTCCTGGTCCAGCTGGAATGAAGGGCCTCCCTGGAGTCCCGGGATGGCCAGGGGCAGACGGTCCCCTGGGACCCCCAGGCATCCCAGGCCCCTCAGGGGATGACGGACTGCCTGGTCTTCCAGGCCCAAAGGGTAGGTAGCACTTTTCCATTACTTACCCCTGTTTTATAAACTTGAAATCCACTGCCAGGTGAAGACTATTACATATGATCATACTATTAAATTTACTGTTCTAACAGCCTGATTTTGTCCTACCCTTAGTGACCGCTCCCTTCATCTTATCCCCTATATTGTTATTTCCCGTGGCACAATGTTTTGGTATAGGTAAAATGGGAAAATGTTGGGGGGTTTTAAACCCACAGAACCCACAAATACTTCTGCTCAACACACTGGGTAGAGCTGATCAGGTGTTGGGTCAGGGCTAATGTACTTCCACGTTGGATGAGTCCCCATATCCCTGGCTCCATATCCCTGGCTCCTGACCTCTTCAAGCATGATGAGATCAGGACTCAGAAACACAAAGGCTCCCACTTCAGGCCTATGGGGTGGAAAGCTGAGTCTGCAAGCACAGCGGTTACACGAGGTGGGCCTGGTAGACGTTGTTTACCTTTAGTACAAACAGGGCCATGGAAGGGGGCAAGGACCACAGATCTAGGAAGCGTACAAGCTTTAAAAATGTCTTTCCTGGGGATAAAAATATATTATATGTTTATAAAAAATAAAAAATTTAAAAAAATGTCTTTCTCTAAATTCATGCTGTCGTTTCATCAGGATCCCAGGGGCTGCCTGGCTTCCCTGGTTTTCCGGGGGAAAGAGGAAAGCCTGGCCCCGATGGACGTGCTGGCAGTAAGGGGCACCCAGGAGAGGACGGTCAGCCCGGCTTCCCTGGAGACCAGGGGGTGAAAGGTGCCAAAGGTAAATGCACTTGACAGCACAGTGATGCTACATCTTGGTTTTGGTATTTGATCAGAACCTATATAAATGGTCTTTGAAAAGTACATGGAACTGTCCTGCAGCTTGGATTCCTCTTCCTTTGGGATTTCTGGTGTTTTAGAATTTTAAACCAAATTCATTTTCCTTACCTCTCAGTCCTGCTGCATATAACTGATAAATGAATTGCTCTATTAGTAGAAAAAAAATATCAAGTGCTTTGATATATGGCTATTGGCTTTAAAAGAACCTCCTCACTGGTTAGGAAGGAAGCAGGAAAAGGCCCCAAACTCTGTTTCAATCTTTTTTTTTTTTTCTTTCTTTTTTTTAAATATTGCTTTTTGTAAAAAGCCTAGATGATAAATATTACAGGGCCTGTGGTCCCTGTTGAAATCACTCAGCTCAGCTTTTATAGTATGAAATCAGCCAGAGACAGCACGGAAACATGCTAACATAACTTGTGTTCCGATCGAATTTTCCTTACGGATACTGACATTTGAATTTCAATTAATCTTCTCATGTCACAAAATATTGTTCCCATTGTGAGTTTTATTCCCTAAATGTAAAAGTGTAAAAACCATAGCTCACGGATTATAGGTAAACTGGCCACAGGGGGATTTGGCTCTCAGGTGGTAATTTGCCGACCTCTGAACTAGAGTAAATCCACTCTCATCTGAGCCATGAGCTATACTTCCCCACCTGTACTTAAAGAAAGAGTTTTGGGGGCACCTGGGTGGCTCAGTTGGTTGAGCATCCGACTCTTGATTTTGGCTCAGGTCATGATCTCAGGGTGGTGAGACTGAGCCCCATGTTGGGCTCTACACTCAGTGGGAGGCGGGAGGGGTCCTGTTTGAGATTCTCTCCCTCTCCCTCTGCCTGCCCACCTGCTCATGCTCTCTCTCTCTCTCTAAAATAACTAATAAATACATCTTTTTTAAAAATAAAGTTTTCAAATAAATAAAATCCTCAAAAACAGTTTTCATTACTATTAAAAAATAAAAATTTCAAGACCACTGGTGTAAATGTTCTGTGTCCATCCCTGTTACATATTTACTTCTAGCACTTAGCCGGGAGGCCGCAGTGAGTGAAGGTAACATCTCATTTCCAGTGTAGAGAATGCACGCTTGACAACTTGAGAGAGAAGTGTTTTGTCCTTAAAGCACTCTGGGTAAATAACCCCTCCTGGGTTATACCCTCCTGGGTAAATAACCTTCTATTAAATTACTTTTACTTCTTGGTGAATTGATTCTACTCTTATTTTTGTTTTACTAGCCTATTTGGGTTTGTTTGTTTGTTTGTTTTAATAAAGAATCAAGGAATCAGAATCGCTCTTAGCTAGCTTAGATTAAGTGATGTTTGCTATGCTATTATGGTTTCCAAAATAAAACAGATATAAAAAAACTGATAGTACATAATATGTTAACTAACTGGAATTTAAATGAAAACTTAAAAAAAAAAAAAATGCTCTGATTGGTGTTTGCTCCTGTGGTATAAATACCCACCGTGGTTGCTTTAAAGCTGTGAGCTGTTTAACAACTGGCTAACAAAATTCTCCACTTGTTAGTGATTGGCTCTCACCACACTGGTATGAGCCCATTTGAGGACACTTCTACAACTGGACAGTATTTACCAAAATTGGGTAGAAATACCGTGTAATCTTCCTACCTTTCAGAATTCTCTAGGTGGAGAAGTGATCTTTTAATTAATAAGGAAAATAATAGAGGGTGGCTAGGAAGGGAAGGACAGGGAACTGGAAAATATGAGATGGGTGGCTCACGTTTTATAGGATGAAGAGACATATTTTAGATCTGGAAGCTTTCAAGCCCATCTGCTTTCACCTAAGACTCCGAGATCCATTTGGCTGAATTTAGCAAGCATTCACTGATCATTCTCTATAGCCCAGACCCTGTTGCTGGACACATTGGAAGGGGAATGCAAAAAGATATGGCCCTTCCTTTAGGAACTCCATTGGCAATGTGCAAGCTATAAACATAAATATGGTTTAGGAAATGAAATGTAGATTTGCAAACTGGACCTGAAGGGTCTTAACAGAAGAATCACATGTGTGGTGCTTCTGTTTGTTCTTCTCTTGCATACTTAATATCTGAAGGAGCGAGAGGACCCCCAGGAGATGAAGGAGAGATGGCTATCGTTTCCCAAAAGGGGAAAACAGGGGAACCTGGACCTCCAGGAGATGGTGGATTCCCAGGAGAAGAAGGTAAGTAAATGCTCATTCTTTTTAACTGTATCCAATGTGTTGATCTCTCTAGATCATTCGAACAAGCATGCATTTGTTTGGGAAAAGGAAGGCCACTTTCTTTAGATACAGATATCCACAGATTAACCTCATGCTGCATTTTTCTTTTGCTTTTCCATGCCAGAACTTAATTAAAGTTCATACATGGGTCTAGATTTGGATATTCCAAATTAGGGTGTCAGTCCAAAGATTATACTTCTAATACCAGTTCCAGCTTTCCAGTACCCCCATTTGTGGTGACTGGTATTAAAATAAGTAACACAGTGTTGACTGCCCAGGTCATTTTGACCCATGCTTCTCCAACTTCAGTGTGCCCATGAACTGCTGGGGCTCTTGTGAAAATGCAGATTCTGGATCAGCAGGGCTGGGGAAGGCCCCAACTCTGCCTTTCTAACAAGCACCCTGATGCCCGTGCTCCTGCTCCCCAGAAACAGCATATGGCAAGGACTTTACCACCACATTTGTATTCTCTGCCTTCAGTCTGCAGGAGGCCAGGGTTCTTGTCTTGGCTCTCTCCTTAACTAATTGTTGGGGGTAGATGTTCTTTAACTGTGCTGGGTCGGCTCTTCTTCATTTGTAAGATGAGTGTGTGACCAAGCAGATGACTGTGCAGGCTTATTCCCCCCTTGGAGTCGCTTCATTCCTCCCTGAGTCAATTCATGGGTGCTTCTTTCCCAGTGAGGTCAGTGAAGCCCAAAACCATCTCTTAGGGCAGGAACTAGGTCCCCCTAAAACCTTCTCCTAAACATAGGACCCAAACCCTCAGCCTAACTACTGTCCCACCGGGGATTTCCTAGAAGAGGTTTGTCCCACTTGCAACCCCTCCAGGTGATAAAGGCGATCCTGGGACACAGGGGAGGAGAGGAGAGCCCGGAAGACACGGACCACCTGGATTTCACAGAGGGGAGCCTGGTAGAACCGGGCAGCCAGGGCTTCCAGGGCCCCCAGGCCCCCCAGGCTCACCTGGTCCAAGAGGGATTATTGGTTTTCCGGGATTTCCAGGTGACCAGGTAAGTGGCTGTGGTTGGGGAGGAAAGAAATAATATAAACCTTTTGCTCCTGGGTGCCCATAAGGAGTCCTAATTTGCCAGTGTACATCATTGCCCTTTGACTGGCTTTTAGAATATAAGTGAAGAATGAAGGCTTCTGGGAAGCCATGATGTGACTATAATTTCTGAACAGTGCTCGTGCCTGTTTTCCCGTGACAGATGACAAAAGTCCTTCACTCCACCTACTACCCCCTCCACCAGCCTAGTTTAAACAGCTCTATAGGAACTTCCCTCATGATTGCTGGTTTATCCGAGTAGAGTTCTCTGAAAAATAACCCAAATTCCGGTGTCAAAGCCTTCCTATCTGATTGCAGACATCTCAGATTTTGCTGTAAATACGTTTGGTCTTCGTAAGCATGAGTAAAACACCCCCCTGGGAAAAAAAACAAAACAAAACACCCCCCTGAGAAGCCAAGAGATACAATATGTGTCATGGCCTACATCACAGCTTATAGAAGATGGATATAATTTGCTACCCATCTTTTGGAATCAAATAGATTTTTCAAGTTTTGGGTAAAAAAAAGAAAAGTCTTCTAACAAGATTTTATTTGGGATTAATTTGCTCATTCAAACCTTAATATTCAAATTATGTGATATATTTACTCTTTTGTAATCAAATTAGAGAATCGGATGCTGTCGACACCTCTAATTCTGGAGTTTTAGCCACTTTTAAAGCTGGACACAAGTATTAGTACACCTGCAATCCGCTTCTGATTTCCTTTACCACTGCAAATATATGGAAACTGGTTATGGAATATTATAACTGGGTCATGTTATCAACATATCATTTATATTTGAAACCAAATTAAACTCTTTTTTGTTTTGTTAAACTGTCAGGGTGAGCCGGGTTCTCCAGGGTCCCCAGGACGTTCGGGAATTGATGGAATGAGAGGACCTAAAGGTATGCTTTGGAAACATAGTAGCCATCTGCCAAGTTCATAGTCCTGGGTGTTTGTAACATTATGAGCACACACATTTGGCATAAAAAGTAGAATATATCCAACAAACTGCAACATCCAAGGGCTTCTTTTTATTTTTTCTAAGTTTTCATTTAAATTCCAGTTAGTTAACATGGAGTGTAATATTAGCTTCAAGAGTACTGTATAGGGATTTAACATTTCCAGACATCACCATGATGACATGACAGCTGCTCTCCTTCATCCCCATCACCTGTTTCACCCATCCCTCCACGCACCTTCCTTGGGGTAACCAGCAGTTTGTTCTCTATAGGTAAGTGTCTGCTCTCATATATATATTACACACACACACACACACACACACACACACATATATGTGTGTGTATATATATATGTATACACACACACATATATATTTAAAGCAGTCTGTGTGTGTGTGTGTGTGTGTGTGTGTGTGTGTGTGTGTGTGTGTATAACATCTTCTATATCCATTCAGCAAATGATCTTGGACTATTTCCATAATTTGGTTATTGTAGATAATGCTTCTGTAAACATTGGGGTGCCCGTATCCCTTGTATTCTTTGGGCAAAGACCTAGTCGTGTGATTGCTGGATCACAGAGTAGTTCTACTTTTAACTTTATGAGGAACCTCCATTCTGTTCTCCAGAGTGACTTCACCACTTTGCATTCCCACCAACAGGGCAAGAGGGTTCCACTTTCTCCACATTCTTACTGACACCTGTTGTTTCTTGTGTTGCTGATTTTAGTCATTCTGACAGGTGTGAGGTGATATCTCACTGTAGTTTTGATTTGCATTTCCCTGATGATAAGTAATGTTGAGCATCTTTTCATGTGTCCGTTGACTGTCTGGGTGTCATCTTTGAAAAAATGTTTGTTCATGTCTTCTGGCCATTTTTAAATTAGATTATTCATTTTGAGGGGCATTGAGTTTTATAAGTTCTTGATATATTTTGGATATTAATGAAGGGGTTGATTTTAGACTCTGCTAAATACTCAAACACTCAAGACCCAAGTCATCCACATTTGTCATTCAGAATCAAGGGTACCAGCTAGAAAACAGCATGCTTGCAGAGCACACAGGCCTTTCTCCTCATTGGGGGCAGGGGGGTCTCTCAGCATTCTTTGTAGTGACTGCAGTTCCCACCAGATCCACATTGGTGGGCGGTATCTACCTTGGCTTGGAAGCCTTCTGCCCTAGGAGCCAATATCTCTTCTAAGGATTTTATGGATTTGGCTTTTAGGGTCCCATGACAAGTTACAGGACATGGAGAAGGCCAGAGCCATGACTTCTGGGCCAGAATTTCTGGGCCACATGTAATGTACAATTGGGTTATTTTTTAACATAAGCCAAGAGTCAGCAAGTTATGCATGAAAGTAGCGAGACAATATGAAAACAAGAGGTATGGCTGTGTTTCATTAAAAATTTATTTGCAAAAAGCTATAGGTTAGATTTGGCTTCATAGGTCTTGGTTTACCTTGTGCCAAAAACAGTGTTGCCTCATAACACAGCTGATATTCTACCTTAATCGGATTTGGGGGAAACAGAAACACAAAGTTACCTGTGGGTAAAAATATTCTTAAAGAAAGAGAGGTTTCATTAACTCTTTATTCCGACAAACAAGCAAACAAAAATCAGGACATCTTAAATTGTGATATTTATATAAAATCTTCAATATAGTTACTGTTATATACCATTGGGTTAGTATTTTTCTTTAAATCTACTTAAATATGATTCACTATTTTAACCTGAGCTTTAACCTCACTGTGAATTTACAGGTTTGATGAGCAGTTATATTTTACTTTAATACAGATGAAAATGAATAACTTTAAAATATAAAAGAGTAAAAGAACCTGGTTGGCTCAGTCAGAAGAGCATGTGACTCTTGATCTCACGGTTATAAGTTTAAGCCCCACATTGGGTGTAGAGATTACTTAAAAATAAAATCTTTAAAGAAATATCATGAAATGTTAAAGAGTAATTAATGAACCACCTAAAAATCTACTTCCTTACCACCCATGAAACATGTTTTGCATTTTGAGAGACACTCCATAAGTAATATGATAGTTGCTATAAGAAAAAATGAACTGTGCACACTTAGTTATTCAGAAGTAACAATCTAGATTTCTTCCTCGCAAATAGTTACAAGTAGGGGAGTTCTCATATTTGAGTAGACACTGTGTAGCATCATGGTTTAAAACTCAGTCCTCAGGGCACCTGGGTGGCTTAGTGGGTTAAAGCCTCTGCCTTCAGGTCATGATTCCAGGGATCTGGGATCGAGCCCCGCATCGGGCTCCCTGCTCAGCGGGAAGCCTGCTTCTCCCTCTCCCACTCCCCTTGCTTGTCTTCCCCCTCTCACTGTCTCTCTCTTTGTCAGATAAATAAATAAAATCTTAAAAAAAAATAATAAAACTCAGTCCTCTTCTACTTCCCTATGCATTTATTATAGTCCCTTTGCCTCTCTCAGAGGATAAACCTACCTCTTCTTAGGCTCTTCATACTTGTATCTGGCCATGTTTGCAAGGAACTGAAATGCACTTGTGGTTCATGGGGTAAAAGCTGCCTCCTGAAGCCCATCATAAGGCGAAGGAAACCCAACCCCAACAATCCCTGGTTTCTCTCTTGAGACTATTCCGTTTTTCTTTATGGCCTGGCTTTTACTTGCCTGCCAGCTGGCTTCATCACTCTCTATTCAGTATCCTTTCTGGATCTTTCTGGATATGTTTGGATCGCAAGCATGTTCTGCATCAGAGCATCATGATAACGACATCATGATGGTCTTTTTGATTGCTGTCTCAATAACCAACAACCTCACATTCTTGCTTTTTTATTCCAACGTCTCAAGGAAAGACTTGCTGACCCAAGAAAGACAAGATTTCTACCCCTCAAAGAATCAGTCACAATTATGAGTAGCATCAGCTGGAAGAGAAACTTCCACAAATGTGGGTGGGACTCCTTTGACAAGGGTATGGGTAGGAGGGTATTATAAATCACACTTAATTGACTCTTATTCTCTCTTATAACCCCACCTGTTGTCTTGCCCATTCCTACCACACAATTTTAAGACCTCCATTTGTAACTGACTTCTAGCCATAAGTCCTGTGTCCAGAAGAATGCAGCAGCCGTGTGGGACAGCTCTGTGGTACTGTGGGAGCTGTTGCCTACAGTAGCCTTGTGATGTGTGCTCTCTTGTGAAGTCATCAATAAAGTATACCTTTGTAATTTTGTTTTTACAAGGACACTGAGTTGAGCTTCCCTTCACAGAGCTTGAAATGCGATTATAGTAACTAAAACAGGACAGTTTCTGCTTTTTGTTTCTAAAATACCATCTAAGATTATCATCGGTCAGTGCTAAGTAATTTCTTACATAGATACCTAAATTTGAAACTATTTTTGGGAATTTAAGAATTCAAACTTATTGTCAATCGGAGAAAGACAACTATCATATGATCTCCCTGATATGAGGAAGTGGAGACGCAGCATGAGGGGTTTGGGGGTAGAAAAGAATAAATTAAATAAGATGGGATCAGGAGGGAGACAAACCATTAGAGACTCTTAATCTCACAAAACAAACTGAAGGTTGGTTGGGAGAAGGGGGATGGGGTTATGGACATTGGGGAGGGTATGTGCTATGGTAAGTGCTGGGAAGTGTGTAAACCTGGTGATTCACAGACCTGTACCCCTGCAGCTAATAATACATTATATGTTTATAAAAAAATTGAAAAAATTATTTTAAAAAAGAATTCAAACTTATTAAGATCTATAGTTTCTTATGATTGTTACGAACAAAAAAATGAGTGTGTGCATGTGCGTGTGTGTACGTGTGTGCTTAAATCACATCTTGCATCTATGTTTCCATTGTTTTTATATAGAAAAAAACATTTTTTCAAAAACTCTTCTGGAATATTTGAAGATAAACTCTAAAGACAAATATGACAGTTATTAAGTCACGTGTATGAACTAAAATTAAATTCTCTTAAATAATGTTATGTGCATTTTATCACTTACAGGAGACAAAGGAGACCCTGCAAGTCAGTTCGGCTTCCCTGGTCCAAAGGGTGAACCAGGTGGCCTTGGATGTCCAGGTAGAGCTATAGCTACGTGTTTTTCTTATTGAAACAAAAGAGAATAGGGGCAACTTGGTGGCTAATCAGTTGAGTGTCTGGGTCTTGGTCTTGGCTCAGGTCTCGATCTCAGGGTCATGAATTCCGGCCCCATGTTGGGCTCCACACTGGGTATGGCGCTCTCTGCTCAGCAGGGAGCCTGCTTCCTCCTCTCTCGTTGCCTGCTTCTCTGCCTACTTGTGATCTCTGTCTGTCAAATAAATAAATAAAAATATCTTTTAAAAAAATCAATAAATTTGGTTTGAGAAATAGAGCAATTACTTTATACTCTTCGTGGGCAATAATTATATCAATATTTTCTTCCCCCTTTACACACTAAGATACATGTCAGAAGGATTATAAACACTGCCACCACATCCTTGGCCTAGAAGGACATCAGGATTATAAAACCAGGGATTCTCAGTCTTTTTCCACCACAGCTCCCATGACCTATGATGTTGACATAACAATCCACTCTCCTTGACATGCCCAGATTTTGACATGGTCAAAAATGATTATTGCAAGCAAATGAAGCTGGACTATTTCACAATCACTAGAATTATAAATGATACATTAGCAGTAACCACTCACACTGACCATCACTTCAGGTTGTTACTCTAGCCCTTTCTTTCCTACTCAGAAAATCACATGTAAATGCCTGTGAGGAATGCCATTGTTGAGCTATCACACAGTATCTCAGTTATTAAATATCTAGTTTACTAAAACCCAAACCAAAAGAAAAGAAAAGTAAAACTTCATCACCAACAATGAATATAAACTGTTCAAAATGGTACTTTGTGTATCAGTGATAGCTGGCACGCAATCCCTCTGAATGGATAGCCATGTACCTGTGATCTCTTACCTTCCCCTCAAAACAGTGGCTGGCTACAGTGCATGACCCACCATTGATGAAATATACATGCCTTTTAACTTAGTAATTTTACTTGTAAGAATTTATCTTAAGTCAGTTACCAGACGAATGGATAAAGATACATGCACAGGGACATTCATTGCATGAAAAGAACAAATGCCATCCACAAATGATAGGCTAAAGAAGTATGCACAATCTTATTCAGTTGGTAGTGGATAGGTTTAGATCTGTCCCTTGTAAGTTAAAATATCTCACAGTAATAGGTTTGTGCATTTTATTTATTTATTTGAGAGAGATAGAGAGGGTGAGTGGGAGGATGTGCAGAGGGAGAGGGAGAGAGAGAGAATCTCAAGCAGAATGCCCAATGGGCACAGAGCCCGACTCGGGGCTGGATCCCAGGACCCTGAGATCATGACCTGAGCTGAAATCAAAAGTCAGCCGCCCAACTGACTGAGCCACCCACATGCCCCTTGTTTCGTGCATTATCTTAAAATTCTCTTTGGCAGAAGTCATGTTTCATTATATACAACAGAAAAAGTATCAGAGCAGAAGTATCATCAGGAATTTAAGGAGTAAATTCCTTGAGTGGCTGGCTCAGTGGTTAACCATCTGCCTTCAGCTCACGTCATGATCCCAGGGTCCTGGGATGGAGCCCCACATTGGGCTCCCTGCTCGGTGGGGAGCCTGCTTCTCCCTCTTCCACTCCCCCTGCTTGTGTTCTCTCTCTCACTGTATCTCTCTCTCTGTCAAGTAAGTAAATAAAATCTTAAAAAAAAATACTTTTTTGTTTTTATACCATAAGATTGCTAAAATAGAAGTTTAACAGAAAAACAAGCTTGCTACAATGGCAAGAACTTTTCCACTCTTTTTTCCATGTTGGTCTTTTACCCCTGACATGGTCAAATAGGCTTAAATAATATAGTATTTTAATCAAAATGTACAGCTTAAATGTACATTTGGAGGGGGAAATAGTTTTGAGGTTAACATTATGAAGGGCTCATATTAAATATCAGAGTAGGAAAGAAGCCTTGAGAAGGGAAACCAGGGTTCAAAGTCAGTCTTCCTTATTACTACTGCCCATGTGGTCCTGGGCAAGTTACTTGTCACCTTTGAGCTCAGTTTCCTCACTTGTAAACTGGCCCCATGCATAATTATAGGATTGTTCTGAGGATCAAATAAGATTCCTTAAAAGCTGGTGGTAAACTGAAAGTTCCATTTTTACTGGTATTTTTATGTAAACCATTGAGATAGTAAGATTTTATAAGCTGAAACTAGTCCAAAATGGAAGCCTTTAATATTATCTAATATTTTAAGTGAAAAATTATAAATCTGAGTTATTTTACACTTGGGCTAACTTTTTCAAGGAAATTTATGTTAGCATAATTTCCCTGGTGTCCTGCAGTTATCACCATTTAAACTGTTCCTTTTCTCATATGCTATATGAGAAATATAGCATATGAGAAATATAGCATAAAATATATGCTATATTTTAGTTTAAAATTTCTAAATTAGGGGTGCCTGGGTGGCTCAGTGGGTTAAAGCCTCTGCCTTTGGCTCAGGTCATGATCCCAGGGTCCTGGGATCGAGCCCCGCATCAGGCTCTCTGTTCAGCAGGGAGCCTGATTCCTCCTCAGCTTGCCTCTCTGCCTACCTGTGATTTCTGTCTGTCAAATAAATAAATAAATAAAATCTTCAAAAAAATAAAATAAAATTTCTAAATTATGTCATATGTTATTCACCAGCACAGAGTCTACCTAAATATGCAAATTCCATTGACTGGGAAAAGCTGCATTGATTGAATTTGAACAAGCCCAAGAGAAAGCATAGAACTGCTACCTATCTCAGGGGATTTTAAATGAGTGTCCTGGGTTTAGTTTTCTACCTGTCTCCCCAACCCCCTGCTCTGAACCCCTTTTAATTCAATGAGAAAATACAGCACAGATGAACTCAGAAGTTTGGTTCTTAACACAAGTATGACAGGGGAGGCAAGCCACAGTGTTTCCATTTGGAGATTAGAGTAACCCTGCCTTACCTTAACTGCAGTAATGTTTACAGGATAAATAACATAACGCACAGTGAGGCTCATAGATCTTAAATTCCATCAGGGAGCAGGCAGAGACTAACAGAGATTTGTTTGGTGTGTGTTCTAATAAATAATGACTGTGCCCAATGCTAACCCCCCACCTTGGGTCTGTAAATCCAGAACCATGTATTCCATTTGTAGACTCAACTGGCTAATTTCATCACAGACTATTGGGTTATCCTGTAAGTCTGAATTGTATTAAAGCAATACATTGTAAATAAACCTGGGGAAATAGTCATCTTCTTTAGTAATCAAAGAAGTGTAACTAAAGGGAGCCTCAGGTAGTATTTTCTTCTTACAGAATTAGCAGGAAAACAAACTGACAAACTCACAAGTCCCGAGTGAGCACAGGGCATGCACTTAGAGTTGTTGTAACCATGTACACAACAGTGATGGGAATTAGGGCACCATTTACCCGGACCACCTGACCGCCTCTGTCAAGAACAGAATGGTCTATTCTCAAAGACTAAACAGCAGCTGAAGTGTTCTCTTCAGTAGGTCTCCGTCCTGAGAAAGAGACTGTTGTGGATTTTTTTTTTCTTTAACTTGAAGGCATGTAACCACCAGATGCAGTGTGTTTCTGGAATGAGAGCCGGTGTGGACAAACCAGTGCGAAGGACATTAAGGGCACAAGTGGGGGAACCCAAGTCCGGAATGAGCACTAGAGGAGATTAATGATTGGTATTAATGTTCTTGGCTGTGATGCTGTTATTTGGGCCATGAAGGAAAATGGTGTTTTCAGGCATAACTCGTGAAGTATTTAGCAGTGGAATTCCATGATGCCTGTGATTTAATTTAAAAGACTTCAGCAGGTTGAAATGCAGAAAACTGAACCAAAATGTACTATGTTACCTAGAAATTCTACTCCGAGGAATTTTTCTCAAGGAAATAATTTGAGAAAAATGGATTCAAAATGTATCAAGGTCATTATGCATAACAGCAAAGAGAAATAACTTGAATGGCTAACAGTAAGAGAAAATTAGGTTAATTAATTAAGATTAACTCAATAAGCTACAGCTGGTCTTTTTGAAACAATTAGAGGGGCACCTGGGTGGCTCAGTCGGTCAAGCATTTGACTCTTGATCTCAGCTCAGGTCTTGATTTCAGGGTTGTGAGTTCAAGCCCTGTGTTGGGCTCCACGCTGGACATGGAGCCTACTTTAATAATAATAGTAACAATAAGAAGAAGAAGGAGGAGGAGGAGGAGAAAATAATAGCAAATTTGGAAAATTTCTTATAATACAATGCTAATTTTAAAAAATCAGAATATAAAACTGGGGGGGTTATTTGCACATTGTTATACACGTGAGAAATTTTATGAAGGTGATAGGATTAAAGATGTTTTGTTTTCAATTTTTCCTTAGTGTTATCTTTTCAACAGAAAAATTGTGAATGTAAACAAGTACTACTAGAAAAGAATGTCAAGTCCTGAAATTAGAGGTTTTATAGATGCACGGCCTCAAAGACCAATCCACAATTACTCAGATGCTTGATTCTTCTTTCTTTAGGACATCCCGGAGTACCCGGAGATCAGGGCTTGCCCGGCGTTCAAGGCCCCACAGGACCACCCGGAAGGCCAGGATTACCTGGTGCCTTTGGACCACCCGGGTGTCCAGGTATTTTGAAAGGAGCCTGGAAACTTTCAGAGTATTCTTCTATCTTCTCGTGTATCAGAAAGAGCCAACCTTCCCTTAGACTCTGCCACTTTCCAGGCCTGTGACTCTGGAGAAGTCACTCACACTTACCTGTTCCTCACCCATAGGGTGGAGTTAGTCCAGTCCCACGGGGCTGGTCTGGGAGTAAACCAAGACAACACCTGTCAAGAACCTAGCAATGTGCCAGGCACAAAGTGAGGGTCTGACAGATAGAAGCTCCTTCCTATACCTCCTTAACCCCCTGCCATCCAGATGCTGGTTTTCTTCTCTGCTTTAGATTTAAGGCACATATCACATGGATAGCACAACCTCTTATGGCTCTTCCTCTCGCCGATACGGGATATAGTGAAAGTTTAAAAAATTGTAAAAGGCAGCAGTGATCACTCCTAAGTGATTTGCTCCCTCTGAGGTTAAGTGTAGTTTTCTCTCTAGAGTTAGAGGTCAAGGGGGAAAATGTGATAAGACAATGTTGCAGGGAGCCACCTGTTAAGAGCACAGATGACCTTCCCTGTGAAGGTAACTCATGTCTCATCTGGGTGTCTGCAGAACCTCCTTCTCATCCTCAGGTAATCAAGGGGCACCTGGGCTGCAGGGACCTCCAGGAGAAATGGGGGATCCTGGGCCAAGAGGCATGGTGGGAGATCCAGGGGCACCAGGACTCCCAGGAATAAAAGGTGAGTGGAAAGGAAGCCTGACCCTTGAGGGCAAATTGACAGCGCCTTTCCTGTGCCAAGTGACACTGCTCTTGTCATGGCTCCTTCCTGTTTCCCACAGATGTCCTTAATTAGCTCCTTCTTCTCACTCAGAGCTTCAGGCAGGGCATCTCCTCTCGGCTCTCTGCCCACCTTTGACCAAAATGACGGTGCTGCCATCTTTGAAAACATTTCTCCCAGCATTTTCTGTAATGCTCAGGCCTCTTTACTTACTCTCTCCTTAAGATAGTTAGGCTTCTGTTATGTTCTAGATTGCGTGTTAGACACTGGGTGCACAATTCTGAAGAGAATTGACATTGTTACTGCCTTCTTGGATCTCACAATGTAGTCCGGGAGTTGTATTAGAAACATACTTGTAACTACATTTACCAATTGTGGTATGTGCAGGAAAGAGAATATCAATGCTATGGAGAAAGAGTTACCAATATTCTTTAGCTTTGTTAGATAAACATTTTTTTCCTCGTTGAATTTTTGGTCTTTATGCATCATAGAAAACATAAGTTTCATTACAATAATACCATATACCCTATTGTACATGCTGGGTTTTTTTTGTTGTTGTTGTTGTTAGCAAAGATCCATGCCCCTCCATTCCTCTATGATACCTACTCCTCTTCAGTCCATTTCTTCCATTTTAGAAAAAAATGTTTTTCCTGGGTACTTCGTGTACACCTATAGTGTAGCATGTATGTCCTAATCATTTGTATGTTTAAAGGTCTTTCTGACCAAGTAAAATATGATTTTTATATCCTTGGTACCCAGTGGATACCCACTAAATCTACTGGATGGTTATGGTAAGTATTTTAAAATTTGTGAATAAATTAAAAATAGAGGACTGGACAAGTAGAAGAATGGACAGTTGAGCTAGTAGCTACGAAGTTGAAGGTCTTTGCTTGAATAGCAGATGAAGAGTCAAGCCTTACTTGGTAGATTTCTATGACTAAGATCCTCTCTTCCCACCTTCCTCCCCTTACCTTCTGCCAGTTGATCATCCATGTACTAAATTTTGGTTCAATAGAAATCACTTCCACTCGGAAGAGTTCGAAACCCCTCCTTTGGGCTTGTTTCATTGTTTTGAAAATCCAAATTAAAATTTCTCACTCTTTCATTTCTTCCCTCACCAAAGAACTTTCAAATAATGTTTGTTCCCCAATACGCAGTAGTGTGGTTTGTAGGACCTGGTGCACTTCTGTAGGGAGGGAGGCTCTTTATTCTGGAGCACTGGTACCTTATGTATTT
The DNA here is from genome assembly GCF_022355385.1 of Mustela nigripes. Taxonomy (NCBI): domain Eukaryota; kingdom Metazoa; phylum Chordata; class Mammalia; order Carnivora; family Mustelidae; genus Mustela; species Mustela nigripes. Next base: position 35,360,522 of record NC_081559.1, on the reverse strand, counting down.
CCATGCGGCCAAATATTATTTGGTTTCTGGTTCCCATAACTAAACAAGACATCTTTGTACTGTTCTTCTCCCTCTTCATTGACATTTAATGTGAAGTCCAGTGATTTGTGATAAATTTAGGATCTCAAGCAATGGCATATTTTTTTATTATGTTGTATTAGTCACCCTACTGTACTTCATTAATTTTTGATGTAGTATTCCACAATTCATTGTTTGCATGGAACACCCAATGCTCATTGCAATACATGCCCTCCTTAATACCCATCACTGGGTATAATTTTTTTTTTATGTTAAAAACTTATCTAGTAATTGTGGCTGTTTGCTGTCCCTGAAAATCCCTGAAGCCCTGGTGGGGTGTTCTCCAACACATTTTGGAACGTCTGGAAGATGAAATTGGTAAAAACCCAAAAGGAAACATTTCCATTATGAACCACTCCTACTGTGTTTCCCCGTCATCTTACCCTCCTAGTTTAATAAAAATAGCAAGGGTCTTCAAACATCCCAGTGCCATAACAATAGACACTCAGTTTGACTAAAATGACTAGGCTCAGGTTACTATTGTTGATTTGTCCTGCTCTTGAATTAGTTCACATTTATCACATCATTTCACTATGGTATGTTATTAAAAAACCAATAGCCAGAGATGTTGATTGAGTAACAGAATCGCTCGAAAAATGATCTCCAACCACATCAGAGTTCTGTGCTATAAAATAAAGGGTTTGGCAAGAGACGATGGGGAAATGACTCTGTCAGCCCAGATATTCACCCCAACACACAGACAGACGCTGCAGTGGTGCCTCCTGGCCATGCAGCGACACTGTTTCTCTGCAAACAGCCCAACGAATGACCTGTCTTTAAAAAACCAAACCAAACTGAACCGTGAATACATTCCTAAAAGTGAAAACGTCCACAATATAAATCCATTGTTGCAGTTTATCATGCTGTTACGAAAATGAACCGCACTCCAGCAGAAACACTTTGATCTGAGAAACTAAATATTTGAAGTATGTTCTAAATAAGTCAAGGGGACTGATTATCTTGTTTGAACAAACCAGCTGTTGAACTCCAAAGTTGTTTGCTCTGCTGGAACGGGCCATATGGATTCTGAGTCCTGCTTGTGTTCAGTCAGATTTAAACCCTAACTTAAACATATGCTAAAAATGGCTTGATTTGTAGATTTAAATGTTCAAGCACATATGCCCTCTAAAGGGAAGACACTTGGTTCCTCGTTGGGCGTTCATGAGATTGGAATAATGAAAATCTAAAGACAACTGCCTGCTCCATGGCAACAACCATAAAGATGTGGATTGGGTTGTTTTGGCTGGTGGCAAAATGTTTCCTCAGAAAAAAGGCACCTCGAAATGTCTTTTATCTGGGAAGAAATGCTATCATGTTAGAGCTGTGGAAATCATGGGAATGTTCTCCCCCTTTCTCTATGGGGGGGGCGGGGTGTCCCTTCTGGCCCTGCCCCCACAGCACTTACCACTCCTGAAGTAATTGCCCATTTGTTCTGTCATGTCAGGGACTGCTTCTCTCATGCTCTCCATTGTCTTGTCAGCCAGCTGTCACCGAGTATATTTGGGGATGGGAGCTCCGGGGTTAGGAGACCATGTCTTTATGCTCTTGTGCCTATCCTCAGTAGGCAGTTGTGTAGTTTCTGAACTAAAAAAAAAAAATATAGATCTTATTTCAGATTCTGTTTGGATACATTTTCAACTGTGTTCAACCACTACCTGTAGTTACATGGGTCCCTTTCCCATGGCCTTTCACGTTCCGGTGACCAGCTGTCTGAGTTTTGCCTGGGAGGGAGGGTGCCTCAGAATGCCAGAGCTGGGCAAGTCCCCCTCGCACAGGGGCAAGGTGGTCATCCCATTAAATGTAAAAACCTGTACAAAGGCCACTGGGGATAGAGTGGCATTTTCAGGCTTTAGAACAAAAGAAAACCTCGGTGGGAACCTAGTCTCTGAGTGGGCTTGCTAACCAGGATGGAGGCTGTGATTCCCATTAGGGCTGGAGCAGGAGATTCGATTCTCTGACCAGGCTGGGTGGAAGGGAGAGCACCCGGCGCGTGAGCATAGGGAGGTGCAGCCTTACGTGAAGGGTGTTAAGCAGGAGGACGGCCAGAGAGGTGAATAAAAAATCCTCATTACCAAGGAATGTGCTTTGTTAGCTTAATTGCCTCTCATCTGCTCTGTATATATTTTATGCATGAACAACTTTCTGATTTAGAGATGGGATTGATAAAAAGCTTTCAGTAGAAAGGAAAAATTGCCCTTAAAATCCTACCCAGATGTAGCTGCATTCAATTTAGAAAGATAACATTGGGTCAGATAAGGGTCGGCCAGTTCAACAATGGTGAGGGGTTGGGCCTGTGACAGCCCAGGATCTGGATGCATTGATGGGACAATGGAGAGTTGGCAGAAGCTGAGACATTCCACCCCAGCTAAGTCCCCAAGCCATCAATCTTGGTGGCTTCAGCTGGAGATCAAAACACATTGAAATAGCAAAGTGTTCTCAAAAAATTTATTATCATTTCAGATAGATTGCCATAAATATCCAGATTTGGCAGACGAAGAAGGTCTGTGTGTTCTTTTGGTGCACACTTGAAACATTGGCTCATTAAGAGGAAAGAGGATTGAAAAATAAACTCAGCCAGAACTGTGAAAAGTGGTTAGGAAATAAGAGCTTTCGGAAAAATAAGGGTGCATTCCCATTTGGGGGGGGAATGTGAGAATGCGGCTCCTTTGCACCAATCTAAAGTTTAAGTTTAAAAATAGAATAACCATCCATTTCAAGTACTGATAATAAATAGAGTGAAACTAGCTAAGTGTTCCCTCTTTTAATAAGAAGCCCACAGAGGACTTGCATTAATGAGTAGTAATAATTAGCCCTTAAATTATTTATACACAAATGGATGCCTCTAACTTCACCAAACCTTATTCCTCCCATAAATTTATTAAAGAATGTGTGACATGCAAATCGACATTGCGCCCCCTCCTTCCGACAGCTTTCTCTGCACCCGCGCACGTCCCGGCACTCCCTGTGGCACATTTCCTCATCCACTCATTCATGCATCCACTCAGCCATTCAACCAACACCTGCTGAACACCAACTGTGTGTCACATGCTAGACAGGAGCATGGGATGACTAAGACGACCCGATCTTGCCCTCAATTAATTTATCCAAAGTCATCCAGTCATCCAGACTCGCTTGTTGCGTGGTATGGGACAGGCGTCGGCAGAAGGGCATCAAGGGAGCTCTGTGTAGGTTTCATGGGGTAGCTGAGGGCCGGCCACTGGATGTGTGCTAGAACACTGCGATTGCAAATGACAGGGATGTGGCCCCAAACTGAGTGACGGGCTGGACGGCTCTCAGCCTTCGATGAAGATCCACCGATGAATTTGGAAGGTCACCAGGTTTGGCCAGGGGCTGAGCAGAAGATGGCTTCCCCCAAATCCATGAGATAAGACATGTATGAATCACCCGGCAGAGGGCCCTGCTCCCGGAATTGTATCAATCGTCTGCCTTCTTCCCTTCCTCCCTCTCTCCTTCCCTCTGCCTGTCCCTTGTTTGTCTCCTCTACCCCCTCCCTATAAATCTCCACGCTTATATAAGTATCTATATGTTATAATATAAGTGTGTTTTAGATACTTCATGCATTTATCTATTTATGAGTCTATAGATTGATGGGTGTTCAGTGTTCCCTGACAGCTTACTTCGGGAAGTCAGGCTGGTAGATATCTGTCTCCTTGGAGGACTACACTGATGCCTGGCAGAAAGAAATCATACCTCGTTACAGAGACTGGAGTATTCAGTGATTGTTATGAAATAAAATGAGTTTCAGTAAAGAGGCATCAGAGTGGTTCATTTCGAAAGAAGTCAGGGCAAAGAAATCGTGCCAACCAAACCTGCTCTGCAAGCTGCTTCTTTCTGAGTAGTCCGGAACTTGAAGAAAAGTTAGGTAGGTCATGTGTTCCCCAGTTTACCACAGGCCTCACCTGTCCTTATTGTCTTACTACCTTTACCTGACTAGATCCCAAAGAAATTAGTATCTACCGACCACGGTGGAGTGGACAGGTCCTGTGCCTGGGTAGAAGGAGGCCTAGGTTTGCTCCGATCCAATCTCTTTTCTCTCATCTAGGATAAGTTCGTTGTCATCGAACCTAACGTTCCTTCCTATAAGAAGATTCAATAATTCTAGACAGTATCTGGATAGAGAGAGAGATGTCCACAATATGGTCATAAACCAAGAGCAGTATGTTAAAACCAAATAAATGTGCTAACCTGTCTTGCAGAAAATGTCCATCAAATGAAAATGTTAAATAATAACCACTGGCATGGTTTTAGCCTTGATAATGACATCTAGACAGTGTGACCTCAGGGCTCCCGCCTGGAGAATCTGTTGGTGGCCATCAGCGAATCATCCCCTGGGTGGTGCCCGGGCCCAGTGGCCAGTGAACTTCAACACTGGGTCTTCCCTGGTGGGTCACAGGCCTGTGATGTATTTCAGGTCCCTCCGGGGTGCCCGGTCTGAACGGCTTGCATGGTTTAAAGGGTCAGAAAGGAGCCAAAGGCGCTTCAGGTAAGAGAAAATCCTTTGCTAAGACCGAGCTGCCGTGAGCAGGCTGTGAAAAACTGCCAGTATTCCTTCACGATGCACGGTTTGGGGTGCCAAACTAAGAAACTGGCTTAGCTGGAAGACACAATACTGGACTGTTCTTAGTACCGAAGATGACTTCTCTAAAAAGGACCCCTGAGAAAACCTAATTTAAGAAAGAATTGTTGGTTATCAGTGTCTTCTGTTGATGTTGCTTGGAGCTGTCTCTCTGCTAAAAATATTCTGAATAATTGCTTAGGTGGAACTCAGTTTTTGTTTTTTTTTTTTTTAAGATTTTATTTATTTATTTGAGAGAGAGGTAGTGAGAGCAAGGAGAAGGTCAGAGGGAGAAGCAGACTCCCCGTGGAGCTGGGAGCCCGATGCGGGACTCGATCCTGGGACTCCAGGATCATGACAGAGAGTTGGGGAGGGGTTTTTTTTTTTGTTTGTTTGTTTTGTTTTCTTTTCGATATTAAGTGTAGTGATGGCAAGTACGGCCACGTGGGTCTAATGAGTACTTTTCACAACCTCAACTGGCTGCTGTTCAAACAAGTTACTCGAGCAAGTCGCTGTTACCTTTGCTACCCCAGATAGGTTCATCGTCAGCAACTGCCTTCAAGCTTGTTCTGGGATTTTAGTATAGGGCTTGTTTGTTGCTTTAATGTCTCAGAAAAACAGCCCACAGTCAGACAAGGTGGCTGGAATCTGACACGGAGGTGGAAGGGTGTTTGGCCCAGGGCTGGGTTGTCGTGCTGCTGGGTTTGGCGCAGTTGCTGAAGAGACGCAGAATCTTGATACGTGTGCAAGGCCAAGAATTAATTCAGGTCACAGAGGATTCATTTTAGAGGCTCCTCCAAATAGTCTGATAACGTATGTACCTCCCCCAAGAAACCAGTGACGGGCTCCCGCTGCAGTGTGGACCTCCTCCGTGGTTGTTACTTACATGCCAGGTTCCCCCTGAAATGTCAAACCAGTGTATTCAGCTTATTATGATTATTATTATCATCCTTGTTGTTATTATTATTCCTTATGGCTGGATCTCATTTGGTTTCACTCCTTCTGGGGTAGAGGTTGGAATCTTGATATGTTGTTGGTTTTTTGGTTTTGTTTTGTTTTTGTGTTTGTTTTGTTTTAACCGGGGAAATAATCATAAAATAAGCCTATGGCTGACCTGCGGCCGGCTGTGTGATGGGGCATGAGAGGAAAGGTGATGGCTGACCCAGGGAGAGCTTACAGCATAGGGGCCACCACTGCAGCAGGCAGTCGGGCTCAGCACGACCCGCTGGGTCACTGTTACCCCGTCTGGAAGCTGTTCTTTTCCAGGAGCAGCAATAGGGACAAACAGAGAGAAAATGCAGAATTAATGCTGTTTCCCTCATCCAGGTTTGCACGAAGTGGGCCCGCCTGGTCCAGTGGGCACACCTGGGCTAAAAGGGGAGATGGGAGACCCTGGGAGTCCGGGAATTTCTCCCCCAGGCCCTTCTGGAGGAAGAGGTCCCCCTGGCCCCCCAGGTAAGAAGCAGCATGCTTTGCCCCTCTTAGTAATTAAATCCAAACCTTCCAAATGTAACGAGGCTGACATCAGAACACGTCCCTTCTCAGGGAGACCTGGATTGCCTGGGCCAGCAGGTGCCACAGGAAGAGCTCCTGAAGGGGACATTCCTGACCCAGGTCCACCAGGAGATCAGGGACCTCCTGGCCCCGACGGTCCAAGAGGTATGAGAACATCCCAGCAGAGGATGGTGACCCTCCCTTCCTTACATGCTGCCAGCTCTGGAGGGATGTAGACTTAAGAATGGCAGAGCTGAAGCCCGTGAGCAGCCCCATCGATCTGGCAGATGGGAGAGGCAGAGTGTGGGCAGTGCCCGGCTGTCAGAGCCAGCCCTGGGTCGGAGCGCTCCTGCACCTGCTCTCTGCGTGCGCACTGACTCTCAGCGGGCCTCTCCTGGTGCCAGCACCAGCGTCATGCTGAGCACAAGGATGCAGAACACGGGGCAGGACGGACTCTCACCTTGCCTGGTGGTCTCTGGCACCTCCAATGTGAACCACTGCCCCCAGCCAGCCAGCTGACAGTGTCGGGGGTCTGGCACACACAGGAACAGAGCCTCTTCAAGAGCTGCTCACGGCACTTATTCCCCTCGGCACTTGGCAGGGACAATGGCCAGCAAGGCAATATTTCACAGAGTGGGGTCTGACCAGAGCCGTCAGGGGCCTGGGGCCCAGAGCTGTGGCACCGTGGGCTTTTGCAAAGTACACAGTCATGTCCTAATAGCTCACAGAGCTCCTTTGGACAGTCCCAACCCACTGCCTTCATATCTTTAGGGTTTTAGTCAGGGTAAGCTAAAGATTATGGGATCCTATTTGATGCTGGGAAAAATTAAATGCTCAAAAACATGCTAGGCAGTGTAGAAGCTAAGTAGGAGTAGAAGTTGGGCTCACTTCCTGGGTGAAGACACCTGTTTTCAAATAGGATTAAACATTTAATTTCCATCAGCCAGATTTTTGTCAAAAACCTGTCATCTATGTATCTGTCTGCCCATCTGTCCTTCTGTCTGTTCATCTGTCCTTCTACCTATCATATTAAAGCAGTGGGATGACAATGCAAAGAAAAGCCATAAACCCTTGCTTCCAGATGGGCTGGCTTGGAAGGGAAGGAAGGCTTTCTGTATGCTCATTTGTCTAACTGTTCACAACAGACCATTTACACCGTCTCCCGGCTTGGGGGCTCCATGAGACAATCCCTGTTTTACTTCGGATATTGTTGACTTTTTTGTTCTTCTGATTTTCTCTGTCTTTTGCTTGCATTTGGTTACTTTCCTTAAGAAGCTCTCAGGTAACCTGCAGTCATATTTGTCTTTGACTGAAAGAAGATTTTTGCCTCCTCCTTGTGGTCAGGAGCTCCCGGGCCCCCAGGCCGCCCTGGAAGTGTCGACCTTCTGAAAGGGGAACCAGGAGACTGTGGTCTTCCAGGACCTCCAGGTCCCCCAGGCCCACCCGGCCCTCCAGGACGCAAAGGCTTCCCAGGATGTGATGGAAAAGATGGCCAGAAAGGTAGGCATGCAAGTTGTTTCTTAAGAAGTACATGAAGACTTTTGTTATCTTGACCTTTAGGGTCTGGTGTTTTGCACCCCTGGGAGGTAACATCATTTCCTATGGACATAGTCACGACATTTTGGTAGTGCCCTGACTTTTCCAGAAAGTCCTCAAGTTTGGGTAACATTTGGATGAGTAAGAAGAAACACAAGTTCATCTTTAGCCCCTAATAAAATGCTTGGTAATCTTCTAGACCAGAACTGGACAACAGAAATATAACACAAGCTACACCTGTAATGAAAAGGTGTGGTAGTCCCATTTTAAAAAGTAAAAAGAAATAATTGAAATGAATTTTCATATTTCCTTTAACAAATATATTCAAATATTACTGCTTTAGCATATCATCATTGATACAAATTATCAGTGCAATGATCAGGGCTGTTCCTAACGAACGAGCTCCTCTCCCAGATAAGACACTCCTCCTCCCCAGCTCTGAAGCCTGGTGCATGTTTTATGAGCACAAGACAACCCAGTCTGGATGCGCCATTTCAGCTGTTCAGTAGCCACATGCAGTTAGTGGCTTCTGTGTTGGACAGTTTGGGTTTCGACTGCTGACCTTTCTGTTTCATATTTGTGAAAGAGTCTCTGTTATTGAATTCTCCCATTATTTAAAGCTAAAATATTTTTTAATTCACTTTTACTTAACTGCTAATATTTGGGGATGTTCATTTTTGGTCACCAGGTTTCAGAAAATTATTCAGTTCATTAGAACTTTTTTGTTGAAAAGGAACCAATATTGGTTATCCATTTTAACTCCTTTCTGTTACAGATAAGGAAGATGGATAGAGAAGCAACTATCACAGTCTGCCCAATAACTGGCTGAGTGTGAAATAAAGCAAAGGATTAGGGCAAAATGAAGACCAAAATTACCATAAAGCTGCCATGTTTACAGTGCAAAGGGCATCCCTGTAATGGTGCAGTACACAACAGTACAAAACAACCCTCCCTCAACTTTATTAGCAATAAAATCAATTTTAGAGACTGTGGCTTATATCTGCAGATATGTGGGCTCCTGGTTATCGAACCCCAGAATCGGACAAACATGCAAGCATGCTAGTCACCAAAAGGAAGGAAGAGGCTAAATATAACCTTGTTCCTTTCCCAAATAAGATACTACTTCATCCCAGTTACTGCTCTAGAGAATGAAACTCTACCTGGAAATATTCTTCACGTTTGGGAAAACAGTATGCAGCACAAGTAATAGTGACAAAAATATATATATATATATATACATATATATATATATATATGGACTTAGAAATATTGATGAAACCACTAAGCATGCTTCTTAACTCCCATTTCAGGGGGGGCATGTGGTCCAAAGAGTGTTTAGCTGTGGAAAGGAGGAGGGAGTTTCTTCAGTTTACCTTTCAGACTCAAACAGTGGGAAAGATTTGATCTATTCCACAAACATTTATTAAGTGCCTACAAGAATATAACAGTGAGCAGGTTTAAACAGCCCCACTCTTCGTCGGTGTAGTTTCATGGGGGAAGACAGACACTCACACTAAAGGATTCATCAATATAAACTGCGGCAGGTGCTCCAAGTAAGGGCCCCTCTTCTATGACAGCACATCAAGAACAAGTGGAGTTGGGCTGGGGCCTCAGAGAGGGCTTCCCTGAGGAGGTGAGGCTTGCTGGACACAGAAGAAGGGAAGGAACCACACACACGAGGCGCTGAGTGGCTGGCAGGGCTGACGGAGGAGACTGTGAGGAAGAGAGGCAGGAGCCCAGGGCCAGGAGGCACATCGTCCCACGTGGCTGGACACTGACCCATTTTCCCTCCCTTCCAGCCCTCCATCTCTAGAGAAAGTTCAGGACGACAGAGCTTTTCATTCAACTTTAGTCTTGCCTTGATCATGAAACCATTTTCCTTATTCCTTTTGACCGACTCTTGTGTTTCCTTCAGACAGAGGCAGCTCTTCTCAGCTTTCCAGAAAAAAGTGAGAGGCTCACCCGGTTTCCAAGGCTGACTTTGCCCTGATTTGTGTTGGGTTCCCTGAGTTCAGTCCACCTGACTGCCATTGTCTCAATACTCCTCCATTCCAGCGTCCCCATCTTTATGTTCCTTTTAGGACCATTGGGATTCCCGGGGCTGCAGGGGCCACCAGGACTTCCCGGTTCCCCCGGGGAGAAGGGTTTACCTGGCATTCCAGGCAGACAAGGGCACCCCGGTCTTCCAGGTAAGCTCCTAATGCCTGATGATCTCACGCAGCAGCCTAAGCCAGCCTTTTGTTTCAATAGTTACTGTGAGGGTCGCCTTGAAGCAAGCAATTATTCTGAAATTGCCTGCAATTTCTAATGAGTTAAGCTGTATTTATTTCAGGCCTCACTACACAATCTTATGTTTGGTAAACTAATATTTATCATTAGAATGAGTACGTTTGCAAATTAGGAGTTGATTTTACAGAAACATTTCTCAGTTAAATAAATCTGTGTTCCCTCACACAAGAGGCAAAGGCTGAGTTGATTACTGTATGCGAGGACCATATTCATTTCTCTCCCTGACTTCCCACTGATTTTCCAAGATGTGTCATTTAACTTTTCCTGTAAAATACATTAGTTCCCACAAAGACAAAAGGGCTATTCAATGTAAGCTCAGTTTTCAGCAGAGGGTCAAAAGTAAGCCAAGGGAGAGTTGGAAGGGCAAACAGACATGCGTATTTGAGATTGGCAGAACTGATATCTTTGGGGATCCTCAACCAATATTACAGTAATGGGGTGTCAGCTCGGAATATTTTGCAATCTCCTAAATTATGTTGGTAGCGCAAAGAATAAATGGACTGTGGTGCTTCATGACGGATCACAGAACAACACGACAAACAGCTTGTACTTGCACTCATCTCCTATTTCCTTTCTGTGCAGAACCCATAAAACTTGGCTAAATAGTATGAAGTTTTCAGAAGCCTGCCAATGAACAGAATTTCTCTATATGTTAAATTAGGGCACATTTGCTGTAAGAAATCAACTCGTGTTATATTGTGCAAGAGAGCTTCATTTCACGTTTTTCGAGATGGGAAAGCTCCGTGACTGTATCCTAGCCGTTCTTGTCAGTAACATGGACGTGGGCTTCATTATGTAAATAAGATGCCATCATTCTGCTCATCACGGATGCCATCCTCAAGTTATTCTGTATCTTCTCAAATAACCGATGTCACTTTGGTCCTAATTTACATATTTAAAATCTCTTTCCACCACATGAAAATCGTTGCGTGGCTTCATTTTTTGACTTTGGATCCCTCCAGGCTCCAGAGGTAAGCCCTGCTATAAAATTAGTAATTTACTCTAAATCAGGCTTCTACTTGTTTCTGTACTGGCCTTTTTCACAGTACTTGTGGGTTTGTTACTTTGTCACCTTGTTACATTTTCATAGATGGGGTGCTGTAATTTTATATGAGGCATCAGTGCTTTGGCTTCCTCATTACAGATACGGTAACCCCATATTAGAGCATCCCACAGTCAACTCTCATTATAGGTTGTCAAGGCGGAGTAGACACTCATCTTACAGAATTTCCATTCAGGCACAAAGAGTGAGTGGTTTCTTTGTCAAATGCTACAGTACATACGCATGTAAGTTTCTTTTATTAATTATACAATATAAACACATAGAACATCCCTAAAATAGGAAGTATCCACAACATAAAAAGATGGGTCCTTCACACCCAGTAAGGGGCCGTGACAAGGTTTTCCCATAACATCAAAGTCCATTTCCAAGGACAAATTTCATTGTGTGATACAATGAAAATGCTGTTATTCTTTTCAACGAAGTGTTTACCACAATGCAGAAGCAACGTATTATTTTGTGTCTGGGGTTTTCAAAGAGACTAAAAAGAGTCCCTTAAAAGAAGAAAAGAAACATAGTGAGGGCACACATTTGTCCTTTCTAGGCATCTCTTATTAACCGTAATGAAAATTTGCCCCAAATGCAGGATGCTTACAGAAGAGGCACTTTGGCCCCTTTTAGCTCCTGGTTTATTAAAAAGTAAAGAATAGTAAAATCAGAATTTAAAAAGAGTCCTACTATTTTAAATGTTTATATTTAAAGATTACAGTTCTGGGACACCTGGGTAGCTCAGTCGCTAAGCATCTGCCCTTGGCTCAGGTTATGATTCCAGGGACCTGGGATCAAGCCCCGCATAGGGATCCCTGCTCGGTGGGGAGTCTGCTTCTCCCTCTGCCTGCCGCTCCCCCTGCTTATGCCTCCCCAACAAATAAGTAAAATCTTTGGAAAATAAAAATAAAAGTTACAGTGTTATATTTAATGTTTCCACTTCCATCCTCTTAGTGTCTCTCTGTGTCTGTATGTATAAACTCACTTGAAGATAACATTAGAACCCTAGATATGAAACACCAGCCAGATGCCCACCCCCACCCCTCATTCCCTTACCTGCTTCCTTCGCCCCACCAGAATTCACAAGGCGCTTCAGGGAAAATATGAAATATTCATATGCATCTCCCCCAAGTCATCCAAAGTAGAAAAGCCACATTTTATATTAAACTACGTATTGTAAAAGTATACCCAACTCTGTTGGTTGTGGTTTCCCACAATATTTTATAAGAGATTAAATCCCAAACCGCTGACAAGGGTTCAAGGCTGTTTGGGGGTGTTTGTTTGTTTGTTTGTTTAAGATTTATTTACTTATTTGAGAGAAAAGAGAGAAGGAGCATGAGCTGGGGGAGGGGCAGAACCTGATGCAGAATTTATTAGAGAAGCTGATGCAGAACTTGATTCCAGGACCCTGAGATCATAACCTGAGCTGAAATCAAGAGCCAGATGCTCAACCAACTGAGCCACATGGGTGCGCTGGGTTCGAGTCTGTTTTGCACAGACGTGCTGTGTAACTTACATTGTCGCTATGACCATAGTTTCTACAGTTTTCTTGCTGCCTAATCACTCTATTCTTAAACTTACTTTACATATTTGCATGAATTTTAAGAACACCACAACTGGTAAGCAGCATGTTTTTAAAATATGTTGTATTTCTTGGAATTCATCACACAGATGTGAAGAGTCCTGTAGGCAGTAATGGTGTCCTGGTTAAGGGCACAGCTTTGGAGGAAGGCCATCTTGCATTTTAAGCTAGACTCTGTCATGGGTTAGCTGTGTGACCTTAGATAGTCACTTATTTACCTGAGCCTGGGTTTTCTTACATGTAATATTCTAATAATAGCAGCACATACACGCACGGGCTTGTTGGGAGCCTTTCATCGTGAGGCACTCAGCAGGAGGCCCAGTACGTGAGAAGGCATTTGAGAAGGGTTAGCTGTTATCCTTACTGGTTAGCGTTATTATGATTTTGTTTCCCTGTGGAGTATTTGCAGGGTGACTGAACGAAGCTTTAAGAAAAATACTTTAAAGATGTGAACATAACCAAGAAGGAAGAACATGCAAAGCTTTCGAGCAGTGATTCTCCAATGAGATCTGCAGATCAGCACTGTTAGCCTCAACCGGGAACATGTTAGACACACAGATGTCAGGGTTTACCCCAGATCTACATGCTCAGAAACTGTGGGCTCTGACGCACCGGCCAGATGATCCTGATGGACTAAAGTCAGAGCTACAGCTTCTTAGCGCTGAACAGTGAAGCCCCAGCTGACACTGGAGTCACCCCAGGAGCCCTCCCACTGCTTCCTGTGACCGACACCCAGTAAAAAGTAGCCCAAAGACAGGAAATCTAGTGAAGGTCACCAGACTGTTCCTGCCCCAACAAACCTTCACTATTCTGTACTTGTTTCGCTTCCTCTGAGATCCCACTCAGTCAGTCAGTCATGTATTTAGCACAGTGCTTTCCAGAAGTTTCTCTGCCCCACAGTGGACAGAGTCCCCACCTTCACAGAGCTGATGTTGGGTGATTGACCTCTGATTCTTGGGTGTTGTGTCGGCAGTCCATCTAGCTGGAGAGGGCAGAAGGAGCTTGTGTGTAAGGTGGGAGTCCCTCACACAAGCAGTAATTGTAATTTCAGGAGAACCAGGACCGCCTGCCGATGTGGAGTCCTGCCCTCGAATCCCGGGGCTTCCCGGGGTACCAGGCCCGAGAGGACCAGAAGGAGCCATGGGGGTCCCTGGAGTGAGAGGGCCCCCGGGACCAGGTACGAGGCTGGAGTCTTTTGTTCATTATGTACATCAAATGCTGCTGGAATGAACATCTAGGCATCTTGCTGTGCAGTTCTTAGCATGGAGTCTAAATTCCTCGTGAGTAGGAAGCAATGTAATCTCCTCCTCTTTGACAGTTTTCTACATTTCTCCTGAGGTTCGATCACGTCCTCACTGGATCAGCACAAGCCCGCTCTTTTTATGTTGAACTCGTACTTGAATCTCTCCCACTAGGGCAACTTTTGGGCATGAGGCTTTGAGGCCTATTATACAGCAGAGTAGATGCTCTATTAATAGTCATTAATAGCTGTTGACTTGATTTTGAATTACAAATACTCGCATTGGGGCTCAGTGGAGCAGAAACACCCTAAGAGAAGGGGGAAGGAGATGTCTCACTTGGAGAAGGATCACAGGAAAGGGGAAGGGTCAATCTAAATTTTGGCCATGACCTTGAGTATTCGTTTAATTAATTTGACCATTGCACATGTAAGGGTCGCAGAAGCCTTAGCTAAGCACTTCAACCAAACCATTCCTTTAAAAACGATCTTCCAAATGCTTTATGTGCTCTTCACAGATCCCCACCACACTGGTCATTGACCAGATATTAAAGGAGTCCGGGCTGGTCAGCTCAAGGTCACTGATGCAAATTACCCCAGGAGCCATGAGGCCGTTCTCTTTCCTGGTTTCCCACTGCCCAGGTGTGGCTCTGGCTTTTTCTGGTTTGGGGCCAAAGGATTTGGAAATAGAACTTGAGTTTTGTATCACCTGTGTGTGTGTGTGTGTGTGTGTGTGTGTGTGTGTGTGTTTCCCCAAAGCCAAACAGCTATGGGCCCAAAAGATGTCCCCTCTGCCGGTGTCTGAGTAGTTGTTGGGGTAATATCCAGAACCTGGAGCCCCCCTGAGACTGGTTTTGTCTGTGTTTGCTGTGTTTTGCTGCACTGCATCTGTGTTTGCTGCACTGCATCTGTGTTTCTGCATTAAGCTAATTGGGTGTCGGTCGGAGCAACTTCCATTTTCTGGCGTGGGGAACACTGGGAAGTGAGCGTAGTTCCTTGTCACTCATGGCATGGATCAAGCTCTCTGTCCATCAGAATCACTCTTCACACAACCTACTTTTAAAACCAACCCCCTTGTTGTGTATATAATTGCAACTGAGGGCTGGGACAACCGCCCCCTACACATACACACACCCCTTCAGAAAAGTCCACTTTCAAGTAGAAGATATGGCTGGTAATGCGGTTCTGCAAATGTATTTCAGTAAATAGTTCCAGATCCTCTGCACTCTTTAGAAAGTATGGTATTCGGCATTGTGGGAAATACAGAGGTGATTAAGATGTGCCCCGCCCCCCACCACCCCAGTGCCTCTAACCTCACGGCAGAAAGAGCTGGTAGAACAGAAGTAGTTCTAAATAACGAGAGATTATAATTTGTGTTTTCAAGGAGTTTCTGGCAAAGTCCCGAGGACAATGAGACAGGGAGAGGTGAACTTCAGTATGGAGGGCTGTAAGATAGCTGAGACCCAGGCAAGAACTGGCCTTTGAACATAGCCTTTAAGGACAGTTGGGGCTTTGAGGGACCAGAATTCTCCAAAAGGGAGATAACAGGGGCACAGTTGGGCAGGTCAGCTGCATCCTTGCTACACAAAGTGTGGACCAGCGCAACTCAGGCACAGACTTTCCAAGTCAGAATCTGCATTTTAGCAAGATCCCAGAATATGTGTATGTATATTCAACTTTGAGAAACCCTAACCATATTATGTGAATGGGGTCCTTAAAACAGTCAGCTAAGAGCAACACCATCCCAAGGGACTCAGTCCTCACTGTGGGCTCAAGTCATCTGGAGGGGCTGGAAACAATAGTGATGCCTCCTCCCAGACCAACTAAATGCAGAAGGCAGAGCCCAAGGATCAATGTGTTGGAAGCACTCCCCAGGTGACCCTAGCGGATAACCAGGGTTGAGAACCACGACTGCCCCCAGTACCAGTTGAGAACAGCTGGGCGGCTGGGCTCACCCATGATGGAGACTTTGGAAAAGAAAGAAAGAAAGTAACTGAGAAGAAAAGCCAAATGGCCAAATAGTTATCTTGGGGGACATACAAGATTCTCTCTCCATAGGTTGTGAGCTTCTGAAAGGGGGCTGACAGGCTACACGGGCCAGCTGTGATCGATCTCCTGTCATCTCTCATTCTGCCCGACCTGGGGCTGGATGGGCTCATCTAGTTGCAAGTAGCCTCAGAAGGGTGTTCTCTGGCTCCCTGTGTCCTCTCCTTATTGACATCACTGACCCTGCCTGCTGGCACTGGGAATACCTGAGGCCACTGTTGTGCCACAAAATATGACTTATGTGGAAAAAAGGAACAATAACAACAACAAAAAACAACCAGGTGCACAGCCCTTCCCAGAAGGTGCCACCCTTCCTTCCCATGCTGCACTGCTCCATGGCTCACCTTCCCTCGAGCTCCTTTCTATCTTTCTCCCAAGTACCCACTCCCACGCCAGTGTTCCCTTTTGGCTCCCCCTTCTCTGATGTGGCCTCCACCTCTTGGCCTGCAGTGTATTCCTGGGCACCTGGAATTCCAGGGCACCCCTGCCCTGCCTCTTTTTGTTGGCCAACCCTGGATACATCGACCACACTGTCCAGTAGCTAAAAAATGACAAGTCTATCCTGAGGGTCTAGAGTGGCCAAACCCCGACTGACTGGGGTCATCGGCAGGGCATAGGGCTCGTCATCTGTCCTCTCCTGAAGGTGATTCTTCCGGCTCGGTGTTGGGGGCCACCTGTGCCATCCCCGAGGTCAGCTGTGAAGCATCAGCCGCCACTAGAGAGGACCATCCCCACCTCAAACGATGTTTTTGGCTTCTTCTTGTCTTCCTTTCTGAACCTCTTCCATTGCCAAGCTGGTTTTGTAACCTGGTGCTGTAGCCGAGATCTATACAGAAAGAAGTAATCAAGTTCTGGCTCCTTCCTGCCCAGTGTGAGCAGGTAGCAGCCACACTAAATATATCTTATGTCTGGTAAGAGTCCTCCACCGTGGAAGGCCTCCTGTCTTTCTGCTCACACGTCTCTTTGATCCACAACTTTTCCTTCCCCGGGGGGCCCTCAAAGGCTGGGGCTTCCTGGGATGCACACAAAGGTGGTTTCCATATTGGTTTGAACTGTTACTGCCTAATGGACATTCCCACATCCTGTTAGAGTGTTTAATCTTCAAGTCAACATGTGACGCTCTCCAAGGAGGTAATCCATCAAACACTGGAGGGCTTTTAGATGTAGCTGTAGTCCTTAAAACAAGTTCCAATGGAGAACAAGTTCACATAGGGAAAGCCATAGGCACACAACTCGGATAACAAAAGCCTTCCTTCCTGTCTCTGGAAATTGCCTGACAATTTCTCCAAAGGGAACAAAGCCTGTATCACAACATCTGGCGGGGGAAGTCTTTCCCCAGATTGACAGTGATCTTGCTGCATGTTGATATTTCAGGAAGATGCCTGCTGCCTTTTCCATGATCAGTCCGTTTGCTGGCTTGTCGGCACTCGGGGCAGCCCTTTGCAGAATAGTGCAGTGGCCTCATGTTGTAATCATCTCATGGGTGGGAGAGATAAGAGAATGCTCTGAGCTCACCATCAGGGCCCTGTGTTCCTTCCAAAGGAACTGATGTCCTTGAAGCTGGTGGCAAGGGGTACGCCAGCCAGCACACAGCAGCCCCACCTGGAAAGAGGTTTCTGCCCAGTTACTGGAAAGTAGAGGATGTTTCTCACCCAGAGTGGGGGAGAGAGGTTTCCCTTCTCACTTACTGAACGATAACGACAGTCCAGGAACTCATGACAATCCAAGAGAATTTGTTTAAACACAAGGAAGCAGAAAGTGAAATGACTGGGTATGCCCACACCAGCTCTACCAGCACGGATGTAAGGGAACAGACTGGCTGGTTGTGGGGACAGAAGAAGCAGGTTGGTATGGGACACTCTCGGGCAGGCAGTGGTAAAGCAGGATTTTCAAAGTGATGAAATTTGGAGGGGCATGCATTTCAAATGGTTGTAAGATGGGGTCCCGTGTGAGGCAGCAAACTGAGTGGGACATCCAGATGGTCACCCGAGCATGGCAGTCCCCTGCTCTCAACGCTCAGGTGGCTTCCCACGCACTTGAAGAACAAGTTCAAGAGTGAAATGTGAGCCCTGTCTGACTTCATGTTTGGTTTTAGTCTAATTCGTGGCAGAGAGAGAGAAAGAACAGAGAGAGAGAGAGAGAGAGAGAGATTAACAGGTAGAAACCAGAATCCTTGGGAAGGTTAGTAATTCAGGGAATTCCGTAATTCAGGCTAATGGGAATACACTCCTCTACAGGCAAGGACCTTGTCTGCTATCCAAGAGAGGAGATTATGGTTGATGAATTAATGCCTGGACAAAAGTAACCAAACACTTCAAGAACCCCTCAAGTAACAGTGGGACTGCTGCCAGGCCCCCAGTTTACGTCTGCCTAGGGGCGCACCTGAGCTCCGCAGCGTGTCAGGAAGCAGGCTGGCTGCTGATGGAACCCCCCTGGGCGAGGTTCCTCCACTAGCTTTCAGCTCTGCCCCCTTTCTGAGCCTCAGTCTCCCCCACCGCACCCCCCCCCCCAGGCTGGCACAGGAGAGCGCCTGGTCATGGGGCTGTTGAGAAGACCGAATAGGCTAATCCACATAAAGGGTCGTACCTCCCACCTTGTAAACTCTCAATCAACATTTTAAAAAATTGCTGCTCTTATCTTCCTCCAAATGGAACTTCACTCCCAATCGAATCTTATTAAATTTTACTTATTCCTCTGCTCAGCTTTCTAAGAAAATCATTATTAAGGATAACATCTAATTATAGAAATAAAATATGTTCAATATAAAAAAAATAAACATGAGAATATGAAGAAAGGTGAAGACCTCTCCAGCATCTCCCTGGTCTAGCCCCAAATCCCGGCTCTGCCCACGACTGGCTTATCACTTATGCAAATGACTTGACCTCTCAGAACCTAATGACCCCAGGACCAAGTGGAGGTAGTACAATCCCAGCTCCATGTATCTGGGAAGACGACATGAGCGAATGCAGTGTAGTC